>NC_056748.1:664872549-664922549 GCF_019279795.1 Protopterus annectens
CAAAAAATCCTACCCCTTCTGACAGACTCCAGGGCGCTAGATAGATGGGGTAAAAAGGTTTATACTTCTGCAACCTTGGCAATCAGAGCTTTAAACTGGCAATTTCATATGTTAAAATATCAACAGCATATTATTGGACTGCTTAAACAGAAAATGATGCTGATTCCTGACTGTGTGGAAAATAAAGATTTAATGCATTCTGCTGAACAAGTTGGAAAACATACTTTGCAATGTGGTTTTGATTCTTTAGAGGCCTCCTGCAGGGCTGCTGTTACTGGGTCTGTGCTTAGAAGGCATGCTTGGCTTAAGGAGCAATTTTTGCCTGATCATGTTAAAGCTAAATTGTTGGATGCTCCTTTAAATCAGGACCGCCTGTTTGGCAGCAAGGCTGAAGAAGTTCTTAAAAAGGTGGAAGATAAAGCTAAATCTATGCAAACTGTTAAAGATTTTTTACAAGTGCAACCTCCAAGATTTAGTAGACACTGGCCTACTAAGAATTGGTCCATTCCAGTCCCTTCCAGGTCCTCTCAAGCCAAACCCAGACACAGCAAAAACCCCAGGTTTCAGTCCCAGGGGACCCTCAGAACTAAGCAGTGGGGGGGCCTCCACTTCCATATCTGGAACTAACAAGACACCCCTCTATGGTAAACAGTCTCAATGACTTCTTTTTAAAATTCCCAAGCACTTATCTTTTGACCTCCTCTTTGGGGGAAAGATTGCCCTTCATGCAAAGAACTGGGTACTCAAAACCCAGGACAAATGGGTTTTAAATATAGTGTCCCAGGGATACAGATTTCATTTCCACACATTGCCAACACCAAATAGGTGGCCAGACCTGCCCCCAAATCAGTGGGCAGAGGCTCAAAAACAAGTACTTTCCCTCTTAAGCATGGAGGGCTATTCAACTGGTACCAGAAGAGGAAAAGGGATAAGGTTTCTGCTCCAGGCTTTTTTCTGGTACCCAGAAAAGACAAATCATGGTGTCCAATCCTGGTCCTGTCTACTCTAAACACCTTTCTGGACATTCCAAAATTCAAGATGCTGACTCTTCACCAGTTACTTCCTATGCTAGGCAAAGACGCCTGGTTGGCAACTCTAGATTTAAAAGAAGCATACCTGCACATCCCTATCAGGGAATTTTGTAGAAGATAACTACGCTTCAAAGTAGGCTACTCGCATTATTAATTCTCTGCACTGCCCTTTGGCTTGTCTACTACACCCAGGGTATTCACAAAGTGCCTGACTCCAGTTATTGCATTTTGCAGGCAAAGAAATATTCAAATATCCATACCTGGATGATGGTCTAATTCATGCAGAAAACCAGGGCATACTTTGACATCGTCTGGCTTTTGTAAAAAGGATTCTAACTTGTCTGGGGTACACCGTAAAGGAAAGAAATGAAAACTGGTACCCTGTCAACAAATTACATTCCTGGGTGCAAGCTTAAATAAAACTGTCCAGATGGCTTTCCTCACGACAGACACCAAAATTCATTTGGTAACTTACTTCAAACAAGTGGCCACAAAAACCCTGCTATCTGCAAGACAAATACTGCAAGCCATGGGGTTCATTTCCTCCTGCATTCTTCTAATTCCATATGCAAGACTGCATATGAGGAAACTACAGTGGTATCTAAAAAGTCTATGGAGTCAACATTATCACAGCCTGGAAACAGTGATTCCTATCATACCTTGCCTACGCCTGGATTTCCTATGGTGGGCTGAGACCTGCCGCCAAAACAAGGGACTACCATTCACACTACCCCCTGCCGCCCAAACCCTAACTGCAGATGCATCAGACTATGCATGGGGGGGCTCCCCTGGCAGGGAAGTGCATTCAGGGCAAATGGAACCCAAATCAAATGCACCTACATATCAATCAAAAAGAAATGTTAGCTGTACAGAATGCTCTGACAGTCATCAAGGACTACATTCTTCCAGAACAACTAATGGTAAAGACGGACAACACCACGGTTATGTGGTACATAAACAAGCAGGGGGGTACACATTCCTACCCCCTCTGCAGACTAGCTATGGCATTGTGCAACACAGCCTTGAGCTACCAAGTGCACCTACAAGCTCAGTTCCTGCCAGGAAAATTGAATACACTGGCAGATGGACTAAGCAGAAACCTCATGGACCCACACAAGTGGAAACTGGAACCAGGGATTTTCAACATGTTAACAAGCGAATAGGGGAGCCCAGGCATAGATCTATTTGCCTCCCCCTAGAACTACCAGTTGGACAAGTTTTGCACAAGGACTCCCCACAAACAAGCCTGGAAAGTGGATGCTCTGTCCTTCAGCTGGAAAAACCTTTCAGTCTATAACTTTCCCTCTCTGCCTCTGCTCTCCAAAGTTCTACTAAAAGTCAAACAGGACAAACCAAGGATGATCTTGATTGCTCCAGACTGGCCGGGCCAACACTGTTACCCCCTCCTGCGCAGTGTGTCGCAGCTATCTCCATGGCACCTGCCTCAGTCCCCTACCCTGCTGTCTCAGCAGGAGAACCAAATTCTGCACCCTCAGCTTCCAACATTTAACCTTGCAGCCTATCTAATCACTTAAATTCACCCTTATCCCTCAGCAAACCTGTGATGGATGTCATCTTGGAGGCAAGAAGACCTAGTACTAGAAAATCTTATGCTGACAAATGGAAAAGATTCTGTGCCTGGAACCAATCTCTAGGGATGAGCACAGCAGCACCCAATTTACCTCAGATTTTGCAATACTTAACTGAGATGTTTCACAAGGGCCTGTCTTTTTCCTCCATTAAAATCCACGCCTCAGCTATTTCAGCTCATTATAACACAGAACCTCCCCTCTTCTCTCATCCTCTGCTCAAGCAGTATCTCAGAGGAGCAAAAAACTTGAGACCACCCAGGAGAGCTCCAACCCCTGCCTGTGACCTTAACTTTGTTTTGGAGAAACTCACTCTATCCTTTCGGGACAGCTGCTACTGCAGACTTAAAATTTCTTTCTTGGAAAACAGCCTTCCTTTTAGCAATCACGTCAGCTAGAAGGATATCTGAATTACAGGCTCTTATGGCAGTGGAGCCTTTCATCATCTTTCATGCGGACAGGGCATCTCTCAGGACCAATCCATCCTTCATGCCCAAGGTAGTTTCCAGAGTGGCTCTTAATCAGTCTATTTATTTGCCAACCTTCTTTCCCAATCCACAGAACAAAGGGGAACGGATTCTGCATTCCTTGGATGTGCACAGACAACTTAGATTCTACTTGGACAGGACTAAACCTCAAAGAAAATCTGAACAACTGCTGGTAGCATTTGCTGCAGGGGCAGAGGGGAAGGCTATTTCAAAACAAACCATTTCTAAATGGTTAAGCCATTGCATTCATTTCTGCTATAAGCACCATGGAAAACCTCTTCCCCAGGGGATCAGACCTCACTCCATCAGGGCTGCATCTACTTCTGCAGACTTTCTTAGAGGTGTTCCTACCAGGTACATCCTAGAAGCTGCTACCTGGAGCTCTGTACATACTTTCACCAAGCATTATAATTTACCAATTTTCTCTAAATCCAGAGCTGGCTTTGCCACTGCTGTCTTGCAGGGCCTTATAGCTGGCCCTAATGTTGTATAAACTCCTCCTCCCAACCATAGCTTTGGGAATCTACCCAAATGTAATGACTGCAACAGTGAAACACTAAGAACATACTACAGTTGTGTACACTTACCATAAATGTAGATGTTAGAGTGTATTCACTGTTGCAGTCCTGGTTACCCTCCCTCTAGCCCCCTAACTTTTTCTGGCTATACCTCTACTTTCCTTTACTATACTTAGAGGCCTTCTTGGTGTATTTGCTTTTTGTTGGAGGTATACCTTTGTGTTTTGATGTTTATTTTCTCCCCATTAGGGGGGCACCTGACATATGGGGCAAGAAAAACTGATGTAATGACGTCGGCTGCATGTTTTATACCCCTGACGTCATGGAAGAAGGGACAGCAACAGACGCAAGACCCAAGACTTTGTTAATCAGGCTGGCTGAGGCAACCTGCCAGCAGATTATCCCAATGTAATGACTGCAACAGTGAATACACTGGAACATCTACATTTATGGTAAGTGTACACAACTATACTTTTCTCCTCTATCCCGTCAAACTTTCTGTAGAATAGTTGTTTAATGTGTGTATTCCCTTGTCTGTGTTTATTAGCCCATTTTATTTAGAGAGTTAATTACCCACTTAAGTTATAGGGCTTGTCTATTGTGTTCCCTTGTTGTAGCGTTACTAGGTCCATTTAAGTTAGAGGGCCTACCGCCTGTTTAACTCGAAGGGCAAAGCTGATGTCCTTCAAGAATGCAACTGCAGTCATAACATATGGGTTGTCCTGCCTCAGGCAGCCCTCGGTCGGCCGGATTCCAAAGTCTGGGTCAGACGTTGGCTGATGTCGCATTTCTCTCCGACGTTAGAGTGGCTGGAGTATATAAGCATCAGCCGACGCCATCTTCTTTAGTCTTTCTTGCCGTGCGATGCCCGAAGCAGAAGCAGTTCGCAAGTGCCGGTCGGTCAGCTCCTGTATTCTTCGAAACCGAAGTCATCAAAAAAGCTAAGTACCCCGTTGGGGACCTTTTCTTGCCTCAGCCGATGTCAGAAATTACTGAAAAAGTAAATAATTGTTTGTCTTGTGGTAAACAAATACCTCATAAGGATTTCCATTCTTTCTGCCTCCCTTGCCTTGGCCCAGACCACGACGTCTCAGCTTGTGCCGCCTGTGCTCGCTTCAATAAGCGCACTCTCAGGCGCCGGGTGGAGTTCGCTGAAGACTTTTTCGGCGAAAAATTTGATTATATAATGCCGTTGGAACAACAGACAACGCATACTCCTAAGAAACGAAAAGACCGGGACCGACATCCTTGGCCCGCGTCTTCCACCGGCACCACGCCAAAACTTACCGCGAGTGCCCCGGTTCCCTCTGAGGCGGTTATTCCACCGCTTCAAACCGAAGACACCACATTACCGATACCTCCGATACCGGAGGCCACTCCGACGCCAGTTATTGATTTTCCTCCGGATACCGAAACCGAGGAAATGCCCGAGACCATTGCTGTTGATAAGGTCACTCCTGCACACGGAGCGGCTAGGCCTCCCATGTCCATGTCTATCAAGGCCTACACACGTGCTAAGGCAGCCAGTAAGGCCAAGCATCTTACTACTAAAACCTTACCTCAGCCTACTCCTGATTCTCAAATCATGTCTTGGGCCGCAGATTTAATTTCCCTGATCAGAGGTTCCCAGGCCCATCCTGAGAGAGGATCCCAGCCTCCTTCTGAGAAGAGGCCCAGGGTTGAACCCTCTGTCCCTCTTTCTTCAGATGAAGATTCTGAGGACTCTGTTCACTCCGAAAGCCAGGAAGAGCCCTTCCAGACCTATGAGGATTCAGATTCCGAGGACTCCATTCCCTCGGCCTCTCCTCCTGAGGATATTTCTTTTGGGGAAGTTCTGCATTCCATGAGGGAGCATTTTCAGTGGCAAGGCCAGGAATATTCAGATTCCAGAAAGCGCCTTCGAACATTCCTTAAAAACCCCAACACAGACCCTTAGCTATTCCTCCTGTGCTTGATGTTGTGGATGATCTATACTCTGACTCCAGTGTTACCCCTGATACTCTTCCTCCTGCTCCTGTCAAGCCTGACAGATACTATAGGGTCCCAAAAACCCATTCACATTTCTTTAAGGCCCATGCTGTTGATTTAGAAACAATTTCCCAGGGGCCTAAAGGGGTTTCAGCTACCACCTCCAAAAATCCTTTGCCTTCCGACAGGGAAGCAAGGTCCTTAGAGAGATTGGGGAAGAAGGTTTACACCTCCACTATTTTATCTATGAGAGCTCTCAATTGTCTCTTTCACATGTTTCAATATCAGGATTTCCTGTTAGATGATTTACAGAAAAAATTGGCCTCTCCTGAACCTTTAGATAGGAAGTCTTTGCAAGAGGCTGTGCATAATTCTCAGCAGGTTAGCAATCACTTTCTACAGTGTGGATATGATGCTTTGGAAGCTTCATGTAGGGCAGCTATGACAGGGGCGGTCATTCGTAGACATGCATGGTTAAAAGAACAACCTTTACCAGATCATGTTAAGGTAAAACTTCTTGATGCACCCTTGGAAAAGAACAAGCTTTTTGGTGCTAATGCTAAAGATGTGTTAAAGTCCATTGAGGAAAAAGCCAAGTCAGTTCAGACAGTCAAAGATTTCCTCCAGGTTCAGCCACCCAGATTCAGCAGGAACTGGCCTTCTAAAAACTGGTCCTTTCCTAATCCTGAAAGATTTCAAAGGGGCAAAAACAGGCGTGCCAGAGGAAGAGGGCAATACAGAGGATCCTACAGGGGACGACAATGGCAACCAGCAAACCAAAGAAGTGACACAGGGGTTTCTCTTGCCCCGCAGGGACAAACAGAAGCTCCTTTGGGCGGAATATTATCTTTGTTCTCAAAAAATTGGCACAAACTGACAAAAGACAAATGGATTTTGGACATTATAGACCACGGTTACAGGTTCCATTTTCATACCTTGCCAAGAAAACAGGGCATGCCAAACCTTCCACAAAATCAGAGGGCAGAGGCTATCAAGCAAATTTCTCTGCTTGCTCAGATAAAAGCAATAGAAAAAGTTCCACAACAAGAACAAGGTCAGGGGTTTTATTCAAGACTGTTCCTTGTTCCAAGAAAAGAAACTCAATGGAGACCAATACTGGACTTGTCCGCTTTAAACACTTTTCTCATAGTACCAAAGTTCAAAATGCTGACTCTACAGCAACTCCTTCCCATGCTGGGCAAGGGGTCTTGGCTGATTACTCTGGACCTCAAGGAGGCATACCTGCATGTCCCTATCGGACACAGCTGCAGAAGATACCTCAGATTTCTTGCAGGGCCAGAGCATTATCAATTCTCAGCATTGCCATTTGGCTTATCTACTGTGCCCAGAGTATTCACGAAATGCCTGGCATCAGTAATTGCTCATTGCAGGCTCCAGGGGATTCAAATCTACCCGTACCTGGACGATTGCCTCATACAAGCGGACGACAAACTAACCTTGACAAAAAACTTGAATTATGTCATACACTTGCTACAGGCTCTGGGATACACTGTCAACTTTCAAAAGTCAAGACGTCAGCCATCCCAGCAAATAACCTTCTTAGGAGCCAAACTAGACACAGCTTCTCAAATGGCTTACCTGACAGCAGACAAGCAAAAGAAGTTAACTCATTACTTCAGAAGTTTAGCAAAGCTCACCCAGATGACTGCAAGGAGATTCCTACAGGCCCTGGGTTACATGGCATCCTGCATTCTCCTGGTTCCACTAGCAAGACTACACATGAGAAAGCTTCAATGGTACCTAAAAAGCTTATGGTCTCAACAGAGCAACAACCTAGAAGCAACTATACCGCTCATTCCATGTCTTCAAAAGGAATTTCTATGGTGGGCCACAGTAAGCCAGTCAAACACAGGTATGTAGTTCAAAAAACCTCAGATAACACAGACCATGACCACAGACGCCTCAGACCTTGGATGGGGGGCGCACATGGAGGGCAGATGTATTCAAGGACAATGGTCTCCAAAGGAAACATATCTGCATATCAACCAAAAAGAAATGCTGGCAGTAATGAATGCCATCGAGGCCTTTGGACAACAACTTCAACAAGGCCACCTACTAATACGGACAGACAACACCACTGTGATGTGGTACATAAACAAGCAGGGGGGCACTCATTCTTACCCCCTTTGCAGACTGACAATGAATCTTTGGGAAAAATCACTGAGTCTAAACATACAGTTACAGTCCCAGTTTGTTCCAGGCAAAGACAATGTTCTGGCGGACAGTTTAAGCAGGAATTTCCTAGACCCCCACGAATGGAGGTTACATCCAGACATCTTTATACGACTCACCTCGACATGGGGCAGGCCGGACGTAGACCTATTTGCCTCCCACCTCAATCATCACTTACAAAAGTTCTGCTCAAGGACATATCATCCACAAGCATGGAAAATAGATGCTCTCTCATTCAACTGGAGCTCCCTAATAATCTATGCATTTCCACCTCTGCCACTGATGACCACAGTGCTACTAAAGATCAAAGCAGAGCAGCCCAAGGGGATCCTAATGGCTCCAGACTGGCAAAGACGACACTGGTACCCACTACTACGGAGCATATGTCACAACAAAACGTGGGCCCTTCCCCAATGGCCCCAACTTTTGACTCAACACAACTTCAGGACAATTCATCCCAACATCCAGACACTGAAGCTAACAGCTTGGGAGATCCCATAAATAACCTCAATTTACCTCTCTCCAAGGAAGTTCAGCGGATACTAACAGAAGCCCGCAGACCATCCACCAGAAAGGCTTACTCAGCCAAATGGAAGAGATTCAGCATTTGGAATACCAACAAGGGTCATGATGCATCACTCTTGAGCATCCCACTCATTCTGGAATACTTGGCAGATATGCTACATAACGGACTCTCATACTCTTCCATAAAAATACATGCTTCAGCTATCTCAGCTAGATACAACACTGATCCACCTGTGTTTTCACATCCTTTGTTAAGGCAATTTCTTAGAGGAATCAGGAATATAAAGCCCCCAAGAAAGGCACCAGTACCAGCTTAGGACCTCAATTTTGTCCTAGAAAAATTGACTCTACCTCCCTTCGAGCCAGCAGCTTCTGTGGATTTACAATTTCTTTCCTGGAAGACAGCTTTCCTGTTGGCCATTACCTCAGCAAGAAGGGTTTCGGAATTACAGGCCCTAATGACAATACCACCGTTCATAACTTTTCACAGAGATAGGGTCTCCTTACTAACCAACCCTACCTGTCTGCCAAAAGTGGTATCTAGGGTTTCTTTAAATCAAGCAATTCACCTGCCTACTTTCTTTCCCAACCCTGAGAACAAAGGGGAAAGACTGTTACATACCTTGGACATTCAAAGACAACTTCGCTACTACCTAGACAGAACCAAGACCAGTAGGAAGTCTGATCAGCTTTTTGTAGCTTACGCCCCTGGAGTACAAGGAAAAGCAATTTCCAAACAGACAATTTCAAAATGGATTGGACATTGCATTAGATTCTGTTATTCCTTCCATGGAAAGAGTGTGCCAGCCAATGTCAGACCTCAATCCACCAGAGCTACAGCCACCTCTACAGCATTCTTAAGAGGGGTGCCTACAAAAGACATTCTAGAAGCTGCTACATGGAGCTCCATGCATACATTTTCCAAACACTACAACCTCCCTTTATATTCCAGATCCAGAGCAGGCTTTGCTTCGGCAGTCCTGCAGGGATTGATAGCTACACCATCCTTTTCTTAGAGCATACCACCTCCCCCAGCTAAGCTATGGTATTCAACCCATATGTTATGACTGCAGTTGCATTCTTGAAGGACATAGTACAGTTTTGTACCTACCATAAATGTAGATGTCCGATAGATATGCAACTGCAGTCGGGTTTTCCCTCCCTCCTTCCCCTCTATGCCTTGGGTCCACTCTTCTCCCTGTTATCCTTAGCTGGGGATATCGGTTATGGTGTATCTGTTTATTGCTTATTTATTTGTCTGCAAACCTATTATTGTCTACCAATTTGATTACAGCCTTCCTTGGAGGGCTCCTGGCATCTGGGGCAAGAAACACTGAAGAAGATGGCGTCGGCTGATGCTTATATACTCCAGCCGCTCTGACGGAGAGAAATGCGACATCAGCCGACGTCGGACCCAGACTTTGGAATCTGGCCGACCGAGGGCTGCCTGACGCAGGACAACCCATATGTTATGACTGTAGTTGCATATCTATCGGACATCTACATTTATGGTAGGTACAAAACTGTACTTTTTTTCTCTTCAATAGATGTGCTGTGCTTTATTATAGTGTGTTATTAGGATACTTGGATATTGCGTGTGTGAGTTTTTCAATAGAGTTTTGTGTAGTTAGTGCTTACCCTTTTTTAGCATTGGTAGTTGTGTTTCCTTCTGATTATGTCTAAACAGAGAGAAGGAACCTAAGCCATCAGGCTTTAAAAAGTGTCAGAAATGTTCACAAAAAAATGTCAATTACTGATGCGCATAGTATTTGTGTTTGGGGCTATTCACCTCCAAGAGACATGTATTTTCTGTCACTCTTTCAGCTCCCATGTTTTGCAGGAAAGGAAGAACAAGTTGTTTCTCAGAGGACTCCTGAAAACTCCTTTTGATGATAATTTACAGAGCATCGCCTTTAAAAACAAGTCCCCTTCCTCGAAAGGTGACAAGTCTACAAAAAGACCATCTTCCTCTTCAACTCATTCGGATCCACCTCAGAAGCTAGCCAAAACTTTAGAAAAATCAATCTCTTTGGCTCCACAGCCCTCGGAACCGAGAGAGATCACTAAATTGGACAAGTCCAGCCCTTTGGCTCCACAGTCTTTGGAGCTTGAAAGAGACTAGCTTTTGGAGTCTGTCCACTGAGCTAGTACTGGTCTCCCCTACCTTGAGATCTCCCAAACTGCAGAGATTTCGCTCACGACCCTCTCCTCCATGTCCTCTAGGAGCTCGTCGGATAATGACGTGGACAGGGTGGTTCGCAGACTTTTGAAGTCGCTAGCACTGGCTAAATTGTTTTTGGCTCTGACACGACCGGTTTTGGAGCCATCCAAGACCATTAAATCCACGACTATTCCTCCTCCAAGCCAAGCTGGATCTTTGGAGTCGGAATGCCAGATATCACTTGCTTTAGACTCTTCAGTTCTGAGACCCCCACCAGGAGATTTTGGATCCATTTCCTACTCTGACACTCTCGGTGCTGTCCAGGGTGTCCGTCTGGGGTGTCTAGGAGCCGAAGTTCTCCTGTTGGCTCAGGGGGGTGGTGGGGTGGGGGGGCACTCGAATCAGAGTTTCTTCATTTCAGATTTTACTTCTTGGGGCTTCAGTGCGGCTGACACTGACTCCTACATCAGCCTTGGAGTTGGTTTCCTTGGTGCAGGGGATTCCCTCTGTTTCCTCTGAACCGGAGGCGTCCCCGGAGCCAGGAGGATCTTCTTTTGAGCTGATGAGGAGTGTGCTGTCCCCACCTACAGTTCTACACAAGGATACTGGTACCCCCCCCCCCCCAAGGCACCGGCTTCTGTCTCGGCACCACCCTATCCACAGGACAGCAGAGATTCAGAGCCTTAGGGAGCCCCATTAGGTGAATCCCTCTCTTCTGAGACTCCCCAGAATGCCCTTCTGAGAAGCCTCCTCAAAAGAGAACATGCAAGAAGAAGCGTATAGATTCTCCAGATGAGTCCATCACCTCTGACACTGACCTCGGAGTCTGAAGGGTCCCCACAGTCGTCCTCTGAAGATATCTCCTTCGCAGATATCTTAGAAATCCTGAAACAGAGAAGCAGCTAGAAGCCCATCAACCCTTCTGATGAGGAGTCGGTGTACCTGAAGGCTTTTGGATCTCAACCTTCAGCCTCCTGGGTGTCTCTGCCTTTTGATGAGCTAATGGAGTTGGTTAGTCGAAAGGCATGGGAGTCACCAGACACTGTGGAACCAGTTCGTCAGAGGCCAAATAAGTTGTCAGCTCCATCTGAAAAATTTTCACGAAAGGCTCTCTGTAGATGCTATGGTGATGCAGCAGCCACTAAGGAACTTTCTGAAATGTCTTCATCTGTCCATCCACTGAACAAGGACTCTCGAACGATGGACAGATACGGGAAGCATATTTTTCGTCAGTGACTTTTACCCTTGGATCGCTGAACTACCTTAGTACTTGACAAGACTACAAAGAGATCTGAAGGAGGTAGGAGATGTCCAAGGTTTGTTGTCTGCGGGGGACTCGGACAAGGTGACCTCTCAGCTATCTACCTTAAATTCCATAGTTAACTCCTCCATGAGACTGATATCCTACGCAGCGGATAGAGCGAGCAGGCAGCAGGTTCAGGAGTCTCCCTGAGGAGACACTTCTGGATGCACTTGTTTAACTTTGCGGAACCTTTCAAGTCTACCTTTGTTAACGCCCCTTTTGATGGTTCCTCACTCTTTGGACCCAAAGTCAAGGACACATTCACCAGATGGCGAGCAGGAAGAAAAAGCTGTCTCTGCCGTTGGAGTACATTTTTCCATACCTTCAAGACCTTACCCTAAAGGTCAGAATAGTGGGAGAATGTGGTTCAAAAGATCCCAGGGAGTTTTTCAGGACGCTTGAGGTGAGCCCTTTCTCAGGGGTAGAGAGGGAGTCAGTAATGGTAGACGGCCACGAGGCAGAGGGGGTCCGCAAAACCAGGGTGACTCTGATTCCTTTCGCAGTCGACCCTACCAGCACTCCTGAAAGGAGGCCCGTCTGCTCTACTCTGGAGGCAGTCGGGGGGGGGGGTAACTTTGTACCCAGAAGCCTGGCGACATATCACAAGACGCAAGTGGGTACAAAGTATAATATCCAGAAGTTATTCCATTCCCTTTTGCCGTCCTGTCCCACAGATCAGAACAATCCCAGATGTTCCACCTCATCAAAGGGAACAAGCAACTATAAAAAATCAAAAGTTGCTACACATAGAGTCTTCCAGAAAGTCCCCGCAGACCAAATGGGATTCAGAACTTACTCAGGATTCTTTTTAGTGCCAAAAAGAACAAGGAACTCGAGACGCATATTGGATCCCAGCAAACTAAACGAATCCTTGAAGTCCAAGTTCCGAATGGTGACACTGTAGTCAGTTCTTCCCTTTTTTAGGGAAAGATGATTGGATGTGCTCACTAGACCTCCAAGATGCGTACTACCACATAAAAATGGACAGAGCATCAAGGAGTCACGTACGCTTCCGGCTAGGAGCCAGTTATTATCAGTTTTGAGCTCTTCCCTTTGATCTCACTACAGTCCCCAGAGTGTTTAGCAAATGCATGGCAGTAGTAGCTGTTCACTTGAGAAGTCTAGGATTCCAAGTGTTTCCATATCTAGACTGGCTCCTAACTGCCACCACCAAGCATTTACTTCAACAGGCAAGAGACATTACAAACTTGTTCTCAGGTATAACAATGAATTTAGAAAAATCTGCCTTGTTGCCCTGTCAGCATATTATATTCGTAGGCACAGATCTCAACACCATTTCCATGATGGCACATCTGCCACCCGAAACAGTTTCTGTTCTCAGAAAACAAATAGCAGACCTTCTACCCAAAAACAAGGTGAAAGCAAAAACAGTTTTTAAAGTCCTAGGAACCATGGCATTAACTATCACCCTAGCTTCTCTAGCCAGGATGACTATGAGCATTCTTCAGTGGCTCGTTTTTGCTCACTGGTCGTTACAAGAACTTCCCATGTCTCACCAGATCAGAATTAGTCATGCAAGAGAGTTCTACTATATCATCTTCGGTCCAGTCACGTGACCATCAGACAAACTTTTGTGCCACAACAACCCATAGCTACACTGACCACGGATGCCTTCCAGATTGGGGGGGGGGGCATTATCTGTGGAGAACAGTCCAAGACACATAGCAAGAACACGAGATATATTTGCACATCAATTTTCCAGAGATGAGAGCAGTCCTTCTGACGGTACAAGCACTCCAGGACTCTCTTCCACTAGGAACGATTGCAGTCCAGTCAGACAACATGTCGGTAGTCTGGTAGATAAACAAGGAGGAACCAGATCATACCCCCTTTGTTGAGAAGCGCTGAGAGTGTGGCAGTGGGCAGTCACTTCCCAAAGTTTTCTGGTAGCAACACATATCCCAGGGGAGTCAACATGATGGCATACAAACTCAGAAGAGTGATATTAATGCCTCATGAGTGGTCTCTAAACCAAAACATAGTGGAGAAGATTTTCTGAAAATAGGGCCAGCCTTGCTGTGACCTGATTGCCACCCCCATGAATATCAAATGCAGCAGCTACTTTGCCCTAATCCCCCCTAGAGACACAGCTGTTCACAATTGGCCCTCAGGAGTACTGTATGTCTTTCCCCTGATATCCAAAGTCATTCAGAAAGCAAAATCCTTGGGAAGCAAGCTAATTCTCATTGCTCCATATTGGCTTTGTCAGATTTGGTTCCCCTTTTTTTGGCCTCATCTACAGGAGAATCCGTGAGTTCTGGACCCAGTTCCAGACCTTCTGACCCATATAGGTTCATAGATTCATAGATTAGTACTAGGCTAACTGCCTTTGCGAGCCATTTTAAGCCTAGCCAATTATCCCTTGTGAGACTCAAACCCTGTACCTTGTTTTTGTAAGGCAAACACCTTAACCATTAGGCCACCCTCCTAACCCCGTCAGGGATGTCAGGAACACTTCATCTTTCTTTCCAAAAGCAAAAAAAATGTTGATCCCTTTTCTGCCCCAGTTAGTTCAGGTTTAGAATTTCTCACAGAACTTTTCCAGCAAGGTTCCACCACAGCTACAACTAAAGTTCAACTAGCTGCAATTTCTAATTTTCACATAGGTGAATGTACTCCTAACCTGATGTCACACAAATTGTGTAAAGCGTTTTTAAAAGGCACTTTCTTATTGAGACCTCCCATAAAAAGAACCTCTCACCATGGGATTTGAATTTTGTTCCGACTTGTCTAACCTTACCTCCCTTTGGACCTTCATCATCATGTGATCTGAAATTTCTCTCTTGGAAAACTGTTTTGTTAGTAGCCATTACATCTGCAAGCAGAGTCTTGGAATTGCAAGCTCTATCAATCAAGCCACAATACTTGATTTTCCATAAGGACAGAGTATCTGTGCAAACTATTCCATGGTTTGTGCCAAGCCAATCTGAATCAATCAGTTGAGCTCCCAGTGTTTTTTCCTAATCATAGCAACAAGACAAGATACAAACTCCACCAGTTGGATGTGCATAGGCAACTTAGGTTTTATCTGTATAGAACTAAAGATTTTAGAAAAACAGACCAATTGTTCATCTCCTTTTCAGATGTTAAAAAGGGCATGCCAGTTTCAAAAGTTACACTTTCAAAATTGGCTCTCAAATTGCATTGCCTTTATATTCACCTCAAATAACAAAAAAATTGCCTTTCAAAGTCAGAGGCCACTTGACTAGAGCTTTAGCAACGTCTTGTGCTTACCTAGCCAGATTATCAATGGACAGTATTTGTGCCGCTGCTATGTGGGCAAGGCCTCATACTTTTATTACTCATTACAGAGTTAATTTGGCCTTCAGGGACAGGGCTTCCTTTGGTTCCACTATACTCAAAGGTTTACTCCCGTGAGCCACCCAGGAAAATAGTGCTAAGGACGCTGTCCCATCCAGTAAGAATGCAGGTGAGCTAGGACAACATAACATAAAGAAGTTATGTACTCACCGTAACGTACCATGTTTGTTGTCCATCTCACTCTTCATTCTTATGATCCTTCATTCTTACGACCCTCCCACCTTCTTCCCAGCCCAGAGCTCCTAGAGGACTTGGATGAGAGATTTTTCTTCCTTGGCGAAGGAGCTCCTTTGAACTTCCTTGTTACTTCTGTACCTGATGTTGCTTAGCAAGTGTAGACACATTGCTATGGTTAGCAGCAAACAAGATCTGGGGAATTACACCACTGCATGATGGGATAGGTACTTGGCCACGAGCCAAGTGAAAGAATTTGAGCTAGTGTATTCAGCCGAGTTAGAGCCGAGGATTGGCTCCGAGCCCAGCCAGTAAGAATGAAGGGCGAGGTGGAGACCAGACATGGAACGTTATGGTGAGTACATAACTTCGTTTTTCTTCACACCCTACCAGTGTGGACTTCCAGATAGACATTCAGAAAACTTTCATGACTCTGCTGCATGGAATTGTGCTTTTAGATTGCCTTTTAGGTATGTCTCTACAAAGGCCTTTTTAACACAGGAAGGGGTAACTTTGTATCTGGAAACTTTCTTGATCTTCTCATATCAGTTTGAGACTTCAGTTGGAGAATATCTCTGGATTCTAGGGTTCATGGCTTCTATGATTCTCATGATTCTTCTTGATGGATTACACATGAGGACATGAAAAAAAATTGTTTAGAAAACATGTGGACCCAGCATTCTCCTGTGGGACCTTCACTTTATAATTTTGGGCTATATCAAGAAAAAAAAATGCATTTGTGGAGGCAGTAAGACACCACATTTTTGCTTGGGGGCAGTTTCTGTGGGGGTACAAGTGTGAAGCCTGTGGGACACTTCAGACAGATCAAAGCACACAAATATCCAAACGTTGACTGTGATCTGTGGTATAGAATCTCTTTATGACCTCTTATCCCCAGGATTATTACAGGTGATTACAGATAATGCCAGGTTGGTGTATATAGTAAACTAACAGTGGAGTACCAGGTCTTGAACTCTATGCAGGCTGGCTATGATGGTTTGGGAGTTAGCTCTACAGCACTGTATAATCCTCCTTGCATCTTACGTACTGTCATAAAGTGTATTGGTAGACAAGCTGAGCAGAACCCCAGACTCTGACAAGTGCAAATTGAATGGGGGGAGGGTCTTCCAGGAATGGATCCAGTTGTGGGGAACACCTTAAATTTGTTTGTTCGGCTCCTTTCAAAACTGGCAACTGAGTAAATTCTGCACCAGGGCTCTTTGCAGGCAGCTTGGAAAATGGATTTGTGTTCATTTCTGTGGTTGGGAATGTTCCTGTTTGCATTTCCACCTCTTCTGTTGATATCCAGAATCTGAGGATGACTCCAATATTATGGTGACTCCCTTCTGGTATAGGCAACATTTGTTTTGCCTTGTTATCAAACTGGTCAGAGGCACATTTCCTCACAGACTGGACGTACTTACTCAAGATGGGAAGTTTGCATCCCATTCTCTGCTTCAACTGATTGCCTGGATGATTTAATTCTAATACCGTTTAGGCACCTGTTTCATGAGGATGTGCCGGAGGTACTAAATGTTGCAAGAAATACTTCTGCTAGGAAATATTATGTTAACTAGTGGAGGAGATTTTCTGTTTGGTGCCTCACTTATAACCAGTGCTCGGTCTGGCATTATTACATCTGGTTATCTAACATTTGTGCAAGTTACTATCCTGTAGTCTGTTTACTTCTTTGGAAAGTGGTGTTTTTCAGCCATTTCAGCATGTCTGCCGGTGGATCTTCCTTCATTTCAGACTTTGCTCGAGCTGATCTACAGAGTTTTTTTTTCTGTTGATAAACAAGATCACCTGTTATTTATGTGACACTTAACTTCCCCAGCAGAAAGTAAGGATGCTATTTATTTATAGGTTTGAGACAGCTATTCTGTTTTTGGTTCATTTTTTTGTCTACTTTTATTATTTTGTATTATTTTGACATCTGCAAAATAGTATTGAGGTTGCATCCATTCATGGTGGGTTTAACCCTCTTGCCTTTACATGTATATAGGATTATCTGTAGAAATAATCCCCCATATATGCCCTTCATACTTTGAGTGTTCATAGGTTCATAGCTTGGTACTAGGCTATTGGCCCTAGGGCCTATACAAGTCCAGCCAAAAAGGTACCCTGGCTTTTGCCACCCAAGAAAATTATTTTCCTATGCCACTGTCGAGAAGAGCCACAGAAGTGATCCCCGGGGTGAATTTCCTATTTCCCATCCAATCATCAAGATTTTTCTTGAAGAGTACTAATGAGCAGCTTTGTTTGATATAGATAGGTAGTTTGTTCCAGAGTATGGGAAGTCTCTGGGTCAGGAATCTATCCCTCCGGCATGTTCTGTTTATTGTGGTGACAAGGTTTAGGTCCCTAGAGCATGTAGCTCGGAGGGATTGGGACTTCTTTAAGTGGAGCATGTCCAACAGCTCTGGGTTTGACATAGCTTTGTATGTTAGGCAGAGATCGCCTCTGAGTAGGCGATATGCGATGGAGTAAAGCTGGATTTTTTTTTAGGAGGTCTGCGTAGGGCATCTGTTTGAGGCCAGTAATCCTCTTTGAGAGGTATTTCTGCAGCCTTTCCAGTTGTAGATGTCTTGTGAGGTACACACCAAAAGGGGCGTTGTTCTCTATAATGGGTCTAATGAGTGATGAGTAGAGGGGAACATGACCTCTTTTTTTCTGGATGCAAAACCATTTGTGAGGAGGTGTGCCACGTAGAAAGATTTCCTGACTACTGTGGCGATGTGATTATCAAAGGAGAGACTACTTGTCCACCTGTGTCCCAAGGTCTCTTATCACACTTTCAGTGTTAAGTATACTACTGCTTATGTTGTAGTTCATGGGTACAGAGTTTTTACCAAAGGGGATGACAATCCACTTTTTGGTATTAAGCTTGAGGCCATGGCTTTGACACCAGGCATCTGTCTCAGTGAGGCCCTTTTGTAGGATGTCCACATCGTTAGGAGTTTCGATTATGGCTCCTAGTTTGCAGTCATCTGCGAACTTCATTAGCCAAAGACCTTCTGTGTTAGCCTGTACTTCAGAGAAGTAGATACCAAACAGGAGAGAACCCAGGACTGAACCCTGTGGTACTCCAATCGTCACTGATCTGAAGTCGGATTTGGAGTCTGCTACTTTCAGTGTGGGTTCTGTCAGTGAGCCAGTTGGCAACCCATCTTGTGACATAGGGATTTATATCTAGTTTAGTGAGTTTATCTATAATTTCAGAGTGGGCGATGATGTCAAAAGCCTAGGCAAGATCTAGATAGGCTGTGTGAGCCACCTTACCCTCGTCTATGGCTTTGGTGACTGCTTCAAAGACGTCGATCAGGTTTAGGAGACATGATCTGCCTTTTACAAACCCGAGCTGGGTGGGGTCCAGAGTTGATTACCAATGTCTTTGTTTATAAGTTCCATGATGATACGTTCCATGGCCTTGCAGACCAGGCTCGTCAGGCTAATGGGGCGGAAGTTCCTGGGGTCCGTGGTGGCACCCCCCTTGTGGAGTGGGATAACCATCGCTGTGTGCCATTCAGTGGGCACAAAGCCTGAGGTGAGGCTATGACTGAAATTGGTACTTAGGTGGGGTGCCAGTTTGTTCTGTAGTTTGTGTAGAACGCAGCCTGGGATGTTGTCTGGTCCTATGGATGCTGTGTTTGTGGCTTTGGAGAGTGTGATTTTTTTTTTTTTACCTGTGCAGCCGTGATTACAGGAACTTTGCATTCTTCCAGTATAGAGATGGGCTCTTTAGGGGATGAGAGGGGGATAAAGTTAGCACTGAACCCATCTGCCAGGATGTTGGCAATGTCAGGTGGGTCTATATATTTAGTGCTGTTGTGCTGTAACTCAGAGCAGATCTGAGTGTTGCTATTGAGATTCTTGACATAGCTATAGAATGCTTTGTGGTTGTCTTTAGAATCGGTGGCAATTTTGTTTTCGTAGCTAACTTTGGAGGATTTTATCAGGGATCGTAGCTTCTTACTGAGGCTGACCAGGGAGCTCCTCCACAGATGGGTTTTTACTCTCTTTTGCAACAGTTTCCTCTTTCTGTTGTACAGTTTGTTTATGGCAGGGGACCACCAGATTGGCTTCCTTATTTTGGAGGATAGCGTCTTGGTTCTGTTTGGGATAGCACCTTGAATCTACCTGTCTGTCTCATTTCTTTCACACTTTGAATTACTGGAAGAATAGACTCTTTCTGCTCTGGTAATGCCTTTGCAACTCTGGTGTTACCTTGTCGGTGTTAAGACCTTTAGTTAAGCTATAAAGCTATGGAATTACTGGTGTAGGACTGGAAAAGGACAAGTGTGTCATTTCTGACTATTCCATTTGGTTATTCCATAGTATAGCTTTTGTTGTTCCCACTGTGGTAAAACATTTCCAGGTAAAATTAAGGCACATTCTAATTCCATATTACAGAAGTGAGGAATTCAAACATCTACGGTTACATTAAATGCAAGGCACCCAACTGTACGGTGTTCATCATTCTCATTGGTGTAATAGCCTTAGGTTATTTGGGTTGATTACCTAAGTTTTTCCAACCCGGGAGAAGGAAGGATAAGTACCCAGGAGCCTGTAGAGAATAGGCCTAAGTAAAACCAGTCCTGGACCTGGAAAAGGTACATGGTAGGTAATGCTTTTCAAAAGCATGTACAGAAGATTATGTAGTTGCCTCTAGAATGCTTCTACAGTGCTTTAAAACAGCTGATAGCATAGCAATTACATAGAAGCACCTGCACAAGCATTTGTGAGATGTGATGTCCCCACAGTGGGCCAGTAATCAAGGAGCCTGAGTCCTCACCACTGACACTGGAGAGGGGCGTTCACTTGGAATAACAATGAATACAATCAGTATTTACAGATGCAAATAATAAAAGAACATGAAAGTGCTGAATATATATTTACAGTAAACCACAGAGTTCAAATCACAGGAAATATTGAAATAACATTGATGGACAGATTCAGCCAAGTAAAGAAAAACAAATATCTAAACTAAGCTTCACAATATTTTCCTGACTGAATCTAGGAGAATTACTATTCCTATTCCCTACTTAATAAAGCAAGGTCGGTGATGTGGTGCATGGTCCTTCACATTGTCAGATCCAAGGCAGAATACTCGGTACTGAGAGATTTCTGTTCATAATATCTACAGTTTCCAAGATGGCTGGCAGAATGGCCTCATCTGATCACTTGACTCTAGGTTCTCACATTATTCCCCTTTGAAGCTTGAGACAGTGCATAAATATGCTAAGATGCACATCTAAAGTTTTGCTAATGTTTATGGCAGTGACTCGGGCCTCCCCTCTTTTACTGAGCTAATGAACAAAGGCTTCTTCCAGACATGCCATTTCTGGTCCTATTCAGAGCTGTGAGATGATCACTTCCATGGCCCAACAGGTGGTCCAGTTAATAGAAGTCGGCTAGCTATTTAACCCCTTCTTCTCCACTGTCCTTTGCTAAAATATATGCATGCAGTCTCACATGTGTATTCTTTCTCTGTCCAGCAGGACCTACTGTTGATGCATTTTCTTTTAACACTAGCGACTTTGCAAACACGTTTTGATTTTCAAATGCCGTACAGTTCTACTACATTTCTAACGTAAGCATCTGTACATATCAGTTTGTTCAAATGTCATACAGTTCTAATACATTTGTAACACAAGCATCTTGTATAAATCAGTTTAATATTCAAAAAGCATATCATTCTTTACAGAACTCCAGCTGGCTGTGCTGGCACTAGCCCATATCATCACATGAGATAACAGCAAGCTCAGGCAGCCGGAAAAAGATGAGCATCATTATCTGGCCGTCCAAGCTTACGGTTACCATGACGCTTGTGCGAGTATTTTTTTTTTTTTTTTGAGTATTACCAATTAAGTTTTCCTCAGAAATTTTAGACAAAGCCAAAAATAGCTTGGGGAAAGATGCCTGAAAACTACGGACAAGTTTTAAACATCATTAGTTGATTTAAAAATGTAATACAGCAGGTTCTGCATCAACGTGTGTTTTCTGAACATTTAGAATATGAAACTGTAATGTCTGGTGTCCGTGACTGACTGTAATCCTCCACATACCTCTTTTGCTTAGGACTTCTGGAAAGAGACAAAAATAATGGGGGTAATATAGGGCCAAAATCAGGGATAGATTTTAAATATTCCTCTTATAAACTTAAACTTGTAAAGGTGCTAGAATAACAGGATGTTCTTCGTGTTTTACTGTTGCAGTCATCACATTTGGGTTATCTGCCTGCAGGTAGCCCTCAGCCAGCCTGAATACCAGAGTCTTCAGATTTCTGCGTCGGATGCTGTCGCTTCTTCCATGATGTCAGGTCATCAGGGGTATAAAACATGCAGCCAACACCATTACATCATTCTTTCTTGTCGTGCAGTGCCCAAAGCAGAAACAGTTCACAAGTGCCAGTCGGCCGACTCCTGAAATTTTCTTTTTCGAGTTTCAGACCTTAAGTCTTCAAAAAGGTAAGTAACCCATTGGGGATCCTTTTTTCTCCTTTTTATGAAGGATATGAAGTTACAGACTTAAATGTTTTGTTACTTAGTGAGGAGAATCCTCAACGGTTTGCTAAAAAAAAAAAAAACACCGATTTTTAAGAGGAATATACCAAAATTATATAGGAATAGTGTGGGCATATTGCGAAATTCTATAGAGTCTAGAAATATGATCATGTGTGATTTACCACAAAATCAAACATTTTACGAGAGACAGGGCAAAAATATAAGGCAAAGTCAGGGACATTTTGTAAAAATTCTGGACCATTTATTACTGTTTGTTTACCAGGTAAGTGGACTGATCTGTTGACCTCTTTTAGGCTTAACCTGGAAATCAAGAGCAGTAAAGACAACTTCCAAGATGCCAGGATGGCTGCACACTTGAGTAACAGCTAAATTTTCTCTCTCTTCCTGCATGTAAACAAACTCAGAAAAAAGAGCCAGTGATTTTGCCTTTCGGTAAATTTTAGTAACGAACTAGTAAGTGCACTGCCTGGATGCCAGAAAAAAAATTCAGAGAACCTGAAAGAAAACCAGTCACAAAAGGTAAGGAGAAAACACTGGCTGAGAGGAATCTTGTGGCTGTTCAGTAAAAAGCAGCTCAAGCTCCATCTTTGGTGCAAGACATGACTTCCAGTAATCTTAAGGAAAAAAATAAGTCAAATGTGCTCGGAGCTGATTAAAATAAACACTGAAGTAGTATATGAGCTAAAATAAAATGCTGGAAAAATGGAAGAAGCTTTAAACAATCAGATGAGCTGATAAAACTAAAAATCACAGGTTGAAATGAAGAAAAAGCTGGCTGAGTATGAGACTGCTCAAGAAGAGATGTTTCAAAAATGGTAGAATTAGAGGACAGAGCACGTAGGGAAAACATGAGATTTTCTGCTGTACCAGAGAAACTGGAAGGGACAGCCTGTATTAATTTTATTAAAGCACAAATTAGTAATGGACTAATATTCCACAACAGTTGTTAATTAAAAGGGCACATTGTGTGTATGCTACAAACCAGGCCATGAGAAATTAGCCCAGATCTTTAACAGTAAAGGTACAATCCTACCAACAGAAAGAGTTGATTTTGACAACTGTGGCAGAAGGACGAAGCGCTAAAGGTGGGAGACAGCAGTGTTTGTGGAAAATGATTACTCAGTATACACCAGGGAGAAGAGGAGTAGCAATAAGGAAATGTCGAGAAGTAGATGTGAGATTCAAGCTGCTTTATCCAGCTTTCTTCAGAGTATATTTTCCTGGAGTGTCAAAATCATTTTCGTTGCAAAACATGCTAAGGAGGAAATACAGTCAGAAAGTGATTCTGCTTCTTATTCTTTTGGTAATAAAGCCAGTGAAACTTTGTAATAGCGTTATAAAGGAAAATATTTGAGACAAAAAAGCACGAGTTGACTGGAAGACACAGGAGTACATTGGAAATGAATAATCAGCTGGATTTGGGAGATTGAGATGAACAGGATGAAAACCAGCAACTTGGAAATTGTTGAATAAATGTGGGATTACAAAACATATGCTGGAACAAGAAAATTTAGAAATATTGGACTTGCATATGCCCTCCTTCAAGTGATTAATGTTTGGAAGAACATTTAGGAGAGGGGAAGAGGAAGGAAATAGTTAACTGTAAGTGAAACAAAACATTCTTGACAGTATTTTTATAATGCATATATACTGCATGGTACAAAGTAAAGATTTTTCAGTTGTGTGTGTGTAATAAGGATACTAAGGTAAGCAGGTGCCACTACTTTTTCCATCTTTCTTCTTGTTCAGTTTTAAGAAATGTAGACACTTGAATATAAAAAAAGAGAAGGAAGCTTGGACAAAAAAAGGAATGATAAAACGAAAGTTGATAGGCTTTCTTACTTTCACATACGTGAATGTCTAGATTTAAGACCCTTGTCCTGATTTAATAAGTTTTAAGGAGGAGAAAATAAATGAAAGAGCACTGAATATGGTGAAAAGTTCCCCTTTAGCACATTAAATATTCACAGTACAGTATATGTAGTGTAAGGCAGCTGTGTGTCTGGTTCTCTTGTTTCTTTGGAGACAGTCTGATAAGGGGGCAATAAAAGAATGCTTTCTTTCAGTGGCTAGGAGGTAATGTCTTCTGAAAGTGTTTAGATTGTTTATGTATCTGGGAGAGGAATAAAAATAAGACAAAAACAGCACCTATTGAAGTAGAAGCACAAGGTTGTACCACACGTTTTAGAGTGGATAACCTTCATTACTGGTTAATTCAAGCCTGTGAGTGTGGCTGTCAATTAGGGACAATTATTAGGAGGGTTAAACTTCATTATTTGAAAATATACATGGTTTTGTGTGTTATTATAAGGTTAATAGGTTTCGGGGATTTTCTGTGGTGTGTGTGCTTTTTTGTTTGAGAGTTTTCTTTATAACAAATTTTGTAAAATGCGACATAGGTTCAAATGGATATGACAAGAAACAACTGTAATAAAAAAAGATCAACCTGCCAAACATAGTGTATGCATGTAACACAAGTTGAAACTAGAATAAAAAAAACTATTATACATAACAGGTGAGAATAATAAGTTATAATAATAATAATAATAATAATGAAACTTTCTATATTTTCTTTAAATGTGAATGATCTCACTGATGTGTATATACACACAAAAAACAGTAATGAACTGTATTAAAAAGTGCAAACTGCAAATAGTTACGTTACAGGAGGCACATTTGGGAAGAACTGAGCATGTAAATTTGATAAAGAAATGGTTTCAGGATGGTTATTCAGTAGGATATTTGTAACAGAGAAAAAGGGGAGTACTTCTATATTTATTGGAGCTCTCCTCACAATTAATACAAGAGGAAAAAAAGATGGTAATGGTAGATTTGTAGTACTAAGGGGCTACAGCAAGACCGGAGAATTACGCTGGTATGTACTTGTATTCAACCTAAAACTGCAACATTACTTCAGTTTTTCTTGCCCTAGACGTCAGGTGGCCCCCTTAATGGGAAGCAATTAAATATAAATAAATAAATAAATAAATAATATATATATATATATATACATATATATATATATATATATATATATATATATATATATATATATATATATATATATATATATATATATATATATATATATATATATATATATATATATATATATATATATATATATATATATGTATATATATATATATATATATATATATATATGTATATATATATATATATATATATATGTATATATATATATATATATATATATATATATATATATATATACACACACACACACACACACACACACACACAAGGTTATACCTCAAACAAAAAAGCTTTTAAGTATAGTAGAGGAGAATAGAGGTATAGCCAAAAGAAGTCAGGGGGCTGGAAGGAGGGTAACCAGGACTGCAATAGTGAATACACTTGAACATCTACATTTATGGTAAGTGTACACAACTGTACTATGTTCTTCGTGTTTCACTGTTGCAGTCATCACATTTGGGTAGATTCCCAAAGCTAAGGATGTGTGGAGGAATTTTATATAGCATTAGGACCAGCTATAAGGCCCTGCAAGACTGCAGTGGCAAAGTCAGCTGTGGATTTAGAGAAAATTGGAAAATGGTAATGCTTGGTGAAAGCATGTACAGAAATCCAGGTAGAAGCTTCTAGGATGTCTCTGGTAGAGGTAGATGCAGCCCTGGTTGAATGGGGTCAAATCCCCTGTGGGATAGGTTTTCCATGGTGCTTATAACAGAAATGAATGCAATGGCCTCTCCATTTAGAAATGGTTTGCTTTGAAATAGCCTTCCCGTCTGGCCCTGCAGCAAATGCCACCAGAAGTTGTTCAGATTTCCTTTGAGGTTTAGTCCTGTCCAAGTAAAATCTAAGTTGTCTGTGCACATCTAAGAAGTGCAGTATCCGTTCCCCTTTGTTCTGTGGATTAGAAAAGAAGGTTGTCAAATGAATAGTCTGATTAAGAGCCACATTGGATACCACCTTGGGCATGAAAGAGGGACTGGTCCTGACACCCTGTCCGCATGAAAAATGATGAAAGGCTCCACTGCCATAAAGGCCTGTAATTCAGATACCCTTCTTGCTGAAGTTATTGCTAAAGGCTGTTTTCTAAGAATGGAATTTTAACTCTGCAGTTGCAGCTGGCTCAAAAGGAGGAAGAGTGAGTTTTTCCAATACAAAATTAAGGTCCCAGGCTGGAGTTGGGGCTCTCCTGGGTGGTCTTTAAGTTTTTAGCCCCTCTGAGGAACTGCTTGAGCAGTGGGTGAGAAAGGAGAGGTGGTTCTGTGTTGTAGTGAGCTGAAATGGCTGAGGCGTGAATTTTGATGGAGGAAAAGGAAAGGCCCTTGTGAAGCATCTCAGTTAAGTACTGAAGAATCCGAGGTAAATTGGACGCTGCTGTGGCCATCCCTTGAGTTTGGTTCCAGGCACAGAATCTTTTCCATTTTTCAGCATAAGATTTTCTAGTACTAGGCCTCCTTGCCTCCAAAATGACATCCAACACTTGTTTACTGAGGGATGGTAATGGAGAGATTAGGTAATTAGCCAGGCTGCCAGTTTCAGGGTTTGAAGCTGGGGGTACAGAATCTGGCTCTCCTGCTGAGACAGCAGGGCAGGGCTTTGAGGTAGGTGCTATGGGGCCAGCTGTGACGCACTGCGCAAGAGGGGGTACCACTGTTGGCGTGACCAGTCTGGTGCATTGAGTATCATCCTTGGTTTGTCCTGTTTGATCTTTAGTAGTACTTTGGAGAGGAGAGGCAGAGGAAGAAGGGCATAAATTGATAGATTTTTTCAGCTGAAGGACAGAGCATCCACTTTCCAAGCTTGTTTGTGGGGGAGTCCTTGTGCAGAATTTGTCCAATTTGTAGTTCTGGCGAGAGGCAAACAGGTCTATATCTGGTAACCCCCATTTGTTGATCAACATGTTGAAAATCTTTGGTTCCAGTTTCCACTCGTGTGGGTCCATGAGATTTCTGCTTAGTTCGTCTGCCAGTGTATTTAGTTTTCCTGGCAGGAATTGAGCCTGTAGATGCACTTGGTAGCTCAAGGCTGTTTCCACAGAGCCATGGCTAGTCTGCAGAGGGGGTAAGAATGGGTACCCCCCTGCTTGTTTATGTATCGCATAACAGTGGTGGTGTCAGTCTTTACCATTAATTGTCCTGGAAGAATGTGGTCCTTGAAGGCTGTTAGAGCATTCAGTACAGCTAACATTTCTTTTTGATTGATATGCAGGTGCATTTGACTTGGGTTCCATTTGCCCTGCATGCACTTCCCTGCCAGATGAGCCCCCCATGCATAGTCTGATAAGTCTGTTAGGGTTTGGGTGGCAGGGGGTAGAGTGAGTGGTAGTCCCTTGTTGTGGTGGCAAGCCTCTGCCAACCAAAGGAATTCTAACCGTAGGCAAGGTATGATGGGAATCATTGCTTCTAAATCCTGAGAATGTTGACACCATAGGCTTTTTAGATACCACTGTAGTTTCCTCATATGCAGTCTTGCATATGGAATTAGTAGAATGCACGAGGCCATGAACCCCAAGGCTTGCAGTATTTGCCTTGCAGAGAGGGCTTTTGTGACCACTAGTTTGAAGTAAGTTTTCAAATGAATTTGCTTCTCTGGCATGAGGATCTGGGAAGTTGTGTTCAAGCTTGCTCCCAGGAATATAATTTGTTGACAGGGTACCAGTTGTGATTTCTTTTCATTTATGGTGTACCCCTGAGAAGTACCTTTTGTACAAATGCCAGACTATTCATAAGTATATTCTGGCTTTATGCCTGAATTAGACAATCGTCCAGCTATGGATATATTTGCATATTTCTTTGCCTGCAAAATGCAATGACTGGAGCTAGGCACTTTGTGAGTACCCTGGGCGCGCAGTAGATAAAGCAAAGGGCAGTGCAGAGTACGGATACTGCATGCAGCCTGCTTTGAAGTGTAGGTATTTTCTCAAGATTCCCTGATTGGGATTTACAGGTAGGCTTCCTTTAAATCCAGTGTTGCCAACCAGGCATCTTTGCCCATCATGGGAAGCAAGTAATGAAGAATTAGCGTCTTGAATTTTGGAATTACCAAAAAGGTGTTTAGGACAGACGGGTCCAGGATAGGACGCTATGAAAGGTCTTTTCTGGGTACGAGGAAAAGTCTTGAATAGAAACCTTGTCACTTTTCCTCTTCTGGTACAGTCTGAATAGCCTTTAATCCTAAGAGAGAGAGAATTTGCTTTTGAGCCTCTGCCCACTGATTTGGAGGTAGATCTGGCCAACCGTTTGGGGTTGGTAACATGTGGAAGTGAAATCTGTATCCTTGGGAAACTGTTTAAAACCCATTTGTCCTGGGTAATGAGTTCCCAGTTTTCTGCTTGCAGAGCAATCTTTCCCCCTAAAAGAGCAGTCAGTTGAGTAGTGCTTGGAAGTTTTAAAGTTAAGTAATTGAGACAGCTTACCATGGGGGGAGTCTTACTACTCCCTTATTTGGAAGTGGGAGCCCCCCACTGCTTAGTCCTGTGCATACCCTGGGACTGAAGCCTGGGTGTTCTGCTGGTTCTGGGTTTAGGCTGAGAAGGCCTGGAAGAGGCAGGAAAGGACCAATTTTTGCCTACTAAATCTAGGAGGCTGCACTTGTAAGAAATCTTTAACAGTTTGCATAGATTTAGCTTTCTCCTCCATCTTTTTAAGAACTTCTGCTCTGTCGCCAAACAGGCGGTCCTGATTTAAGGAAGCATCCAGCAATTTAGTTTTAACTTGATCAGGCAAAGACTGCTTCTTAAGCCAAGCATGCCTTCTAAGTACAGAACCAGTGACAGCAGCCCTGCATGATGCCTCTAGTGAATCAAAACCACATTACAAAGTATGTTTTTCAACGTGTTCAGCAGAATGCATTAAATCCTGTAAATCCTTATTTTCAGCACAATCAGGAATTAACATTTTCTGTTTAAGCAATCCAATAATATGCTGCTGATGAAACTGGCAATTTAAGGCCCTGATGGCCAAGGTTGCAGAGATGTATACCTTCTTACCCCATCTATCCAGGGCCCTGGAATCTCTATCAGAGGGGCTAGGATTTTTGGCAGTAGCAGCCTTAATGCCCTTGGGTCCCTGTGAAATGTTCTCAGGATCCGCAGTAGGATTTTTAAAAAAGAACTTGTGAGAATCAGGAACCTTGTAATATCTATCAGGTTTTCTGGGAGCCTCTTTTTAGAATCAGAGTAATCCTGGCTTTCCAAGTGAAAATGCTCCCTAAGAGTATGCAGTGTTTCACCAAAAGAGAAATACTCTGGGGGGTGGGGGAGGATAGAGTCATCTGCATCAGAATCCTCATAGGTAGATGAGGGTAAATCCTGGTCATCAGAGAAGACAGAAATTTCAGAATCCTGGTCAGAAGTATCATAAGCAAATTCAGTCCTAGGTGTCTTAGAGGGGGATGGTTGGCTTCCCCTGATTAAAGTAATACTGTCTTCAGCCATTCTTATCATTTTTTTTTTTTATCATTTGTTTTTTAAGGCATAGAGACCTGTCCATGCAGTCTGGGCGTCAGTTTCCTAGGCATGGTTCGAGTTTTAGGCCTAGAACAAGAAGATGACGTCGATTTTAATATGCAAGTCAGTAGGCCTGAATTACACGGTGCCTGCACAGTGGCTCCGGACCCATTCAAGGTAGAGACATCCGCAGGTTCTACAGTTGAAGCATCTCATGGCATACCGGAGTCCAAATGGGTCTCAGTAGAGGCCTGTGAATTTGAAGTAGTGGGCATCAGGGGCTGCAAAAGCACCTCACGGAGTACCGGCGAACTGGCGACTAGCTTAGGAGAAGCGTTGTCAGCAGCATTGGACCTAGGCAGCCTGCCTTTGTCTTTATCTTTGCATTTTTTCAGAATGTCGGTAGTCGGGTGGCTTACCGAAGACATATCTAGATAATTGAACCAAGTATCAAAATATTTAGAAGTGAAAATGTACAGACGATGAATAGTTTGTGGTTTAAATAAGGCACAAGACTGACAGCGAGGTACGTTGTGGTCAGGGCCTAGGCAAGGAATACAGTACAAATGAAAATCTTTGAGGTATTTGCTTTCCACAAGAAATACAATTATTGACTTTTACCGACATCGGTTTAGAGCAAGAAAAAGTTTCCCCAATGGGGTACTTAGCTTTAGTTTAACACTTCGGTTCTGAAACTCGAAAACGAAAATTTCAGCAGGAGTTGGCCGACCGGCACTTGCGAACTGCTTCTGCTTCGGGCACCGCATGGCAAGAAAGACTGATGTAATGGCATCGGGTGCATGCTTTACACCCCTGACTACCTGATGTCACAGAAGATGAGACAGCAACCGAAGCAGGGCCCAAAACTTCAATAATCAGGCCGACTGAGGACTACTGCAAGCAGATAACCCAAATGTGATGACTGCGACAGTGAATACACTCTAACATCTACATTTATGGTATGTGTACACAACTGTACTTTCTGTTGTGGCAGCTCAGAATATCCGGGAAGAGACTAAACACCATCTAATACAGAAACTGAGCAATTGGAAGCTGTTTTACTGAATATGGACAGCAAGATACAAGTAGTGAAAATGTTTAGAACCTTCAGTTTTATACACAGGTCAGGCATATTTTTATCAACCAGATGACAAATTATGAATGGCAATTTAATAAGTAGTTGGAAAGTTTTTATTTTGGCGGGGAGGTGAGCAAGAGTCAAGTGGGATACGTTTCTTTCCAATAGAACAAAGTGGTTTAGGATTACCTGATTTAAAGGGTTATTTTAAAGCTACACAGTTGAGGATCCTGTACACATCACAAGCAGAAATCTATAATTCAGAGTGGAAAAGGATGAAGATGAAATGAGAAGCTCAAGAAACAAGGTGAGACATATTTTGGATGTATTTCGTTAAGGAGAATAACAATAACTATACTGAATATTGTATTCATAAAGTAGCAGAAAGAATTCTAAGAACCAAGCCAACAGAGTGATGGAGAAAGGAGATCCTTTTGATAGGGATGACTGCAGTTAGAAGTATAGAGAATAATAGGTAAGCGGGTTTAGAATTTACTGGAGAAAAATGGTAAAGGAACCAAGGTACTGGTTGCAAATAATTAAAAGGTAGTAGAACTGTAAGAGGCCAAGAATTAATCTAGACTTCAAGCTAGGGATTGCCTTCCCTATCAAGGATTGATATCAAAGAGAAAGAAATAGGGGATCCTAAGCAAAAGACCAGCACTGGTAAAGTTTTTAGTGGAATCTAGAATAAAAGCTGCTGTCAAAAAGGGATAATTAGTAGGACATACAATATTGCATGATAATTGTAGGAATCCTTCAAATGAGCTTAGAAAGGGCTGGGAAGAGAGATTGGATAAGCAATTCACAAAGAAACAATGAGGTGATATATGTTTGGCTCCCAGATATGCAACAAAGTCTAACAGATTTAGGATCATTGTGTGTTTGCATAAGTATTTTTAAACAACACGTTGACTCCAAAGAATTTTTACACAGGTAGATTGCCAGTATTGGAGGTGTGATGGGGAAGAAAGAGGTAATTGGGAACATATTTTTGGAGTCTAATAAATTTGTAGGCTTTAAAAATTCTCCTCAGATTACTCATAACAGAAGTACTGGGTGAGCAAATTGATGTAACTAAGAAATGATTTTGAGCTATGATACAGAATCTGGATTGCCTGGAGATGGTAAGGCCTTGCTGAGTTCTGGTAGCTGCCAAAAAAGCAATTGCTAGAAAATGGAACATAGTCTAAACCAACTGTACTAGAAGTAGTGACTATAGTAACAGAGATAAAACAACTGGAAGTAGGATCTTTGCAGAAGTGTATAAGCAAATTACATAGATAAAATGGGTGTTGTGGGAACAGTACATGCAGACTATTGTTTTGTAAGAACAATGAGGTTTAAGGGAAAGTAAGGATTGAATGAGATTTTTAATGTTTGACTGACAATGACTGGATAGATTATAAATGATGTATAACATTTGCAACTGAAAATATGCCAGTGTGGTTTGTTTTTATTTATATGAATGTATGACTGCCTGTGTCATAACTGATAATTTAATAGAGATGTTTCTTGTTAAAACAGTAAAGACAGCAGTTTGTACAGGTACAGTAAGACATTACATTCATGAACATACATTGTACAGTTGAGAGGTATGTTCTGCAAGTAAAGTTTGATTTCCATAAGTTGATGTACATCTTAGTGTTTATTGCCTTTCACCTACTGAGTACTAGTGTAGTCTTTGGCTCTCCTGTCTAATAACTTGGTTTAGGCAGACTTTTCCACGGAGGTGCATTTTACTGTAGCTAGACTGACTTCCAGTGTAGCAGTCATTTTGTTGTACTTAATTCAGTCAGTCATTCTCTTCGACACACTTTATTCTTATTCAGGATCATAATGGAGGTAGTCATATTTCATGTCACTCTGTGGGAATAAGCCATGAAAACAGTTTAGATTCATAAATATTATAAGGCCAATGAACCTTATGGCCATTCATTCCATGCCAGTAACCCTCCTTCAGGCAGCACCTTCTTTCTCCAGGAGGGCTGTACCAGTCAGACCCAGAGTAAATTTGTCAAGAGTCATCTAGTTTATGTTTAAAGTAAGATAGTGAGTCACACTGCCTAACGTGTAGGGGAAGTTTATTCCAGAGTTTTGGCAGGCACTGCCTTACGCTGTGCTGTTTTTTTCTTGTTGGTGAAGACTTGGGTCCCTGGTTGTAGTATTGGTGGAGATATTGGGTTGTAGAGAAACAGGTTAAGGTTAACTGTGTCTCTAATGTGCAATAAGTAAGACAGAGATATCCCCTCAAAAGTCTGTATGATACTGAATAAGAGAATAGAGTTTCAGCCTATCTTGGTTTTTCAGGAACTTTATGCCTGTGTTCCTTTTGCTTAGCAGCCTTTGAGGTCTTTCTAGCTGTTTTAGTATGATTAAAGAGAGACATTCCTAAGGGGGCATTGTACTTCGATAATTGTCCTGATTAGTGCTGAGTATAAGTGAGTGATTACCTCCTTAGAACGTGACAATATTCCTTTGGCAATTAGATGGGCAAAATAAAAGGATTACCTGACAACCATTGCCATTTGATGGTCAAAAGAGAGACATTATTATCCCAAGTACCGTCAAATGAGAGACATTATTATCCCAAGTACCGTCAAAAGAGAGACATTATTATCCCAAGTACCGTCAAAAGAGAGACATTATTATCCCAAGTACCGTCAAAAGAGAGACATTATTATCCCAAGTACCGTCAAAAGAGAGACATTATTATCCCAAGTACCTAGGTCCTTGACAAAATTTTCATTTTGTAGTGGTGTGTTGTCTATATAGTATGATGAGGGGAGAGATTGTCTGCAGAAAGTGATGACGCTGTACTTTTTAGCATTTAGCCTGAGACCATTTTTAGTATAGAGTTTGGTAGCTCATTCAGGAGAGTTTGGGTGTCATAGTGTGACAGAGGTCTTGTCTGTTCCCTTGGAGATCAGAGAAATAAATACTAAAAAGAGTCCCATCACTGAGTGGCATCACTGGTCACTTTCATACATTCTGATGAGGCACCTGTAACTCAGACTTTGTGGGTTCTGTCTTGCATCCAGTTTACTATCCATCTTAACATGTATGGGTCAGTTTTTTAAAACAGTTTTTGTATGATGCAAGCATGGGGAATAGTGTTTAAGACCTTTGCCGACAGGCTCTACCCTTCATAAAGCCAAATTGTTTGGAGTGAAGTCTAACAAGGATCTTTATATCACAGTTTGAATTCAGTTGTAATACACCCCATATTTATGCATGTGATGTCTGTAAGGCTGAAAGAACTGTAATTACCCAGATCAGCTGTAAAACCACCCTTATAGAGGGGACATCATGACTGCAATGTGCCACTCACTGACGACAAAGCCAGTGGCTAAACTTAAAGGGATAGTCCCAGAAATTTTTTGTTTTAATTCTGGTCTTTGTTTACATTTTCAGTCTAACTTTCTGAGCATGTTCCAGCTTTGGCTGTGGGGTTGGCGGAGGGGTGCTTTCAGGAAGTTTCAATGGTCCTAGTCAAATTCCATTTCAAATTGCAGTTGGACTCGCAACAGCTCTCACGGAGTCATTCATTAATTTCACCTGTGATTTTTATTCTCAAAGAAAAGCAGCCTTTCAGGAATGTTATGACACTTACTATCTGGCAGGAAAGCAAATGGGCAATGCAAAGCTAAAACATTAGATCTGATGTTGTCTTTTCATTCTTCTTCACAAATGGGTGTAGGATCCGATCCTCAGATCCAGCTTGGCTGCATACACAAGACTTTGGATCCGTAGCTAAACTCCTCCCTCTAACCATAATGCTCTCCACCATACCCAACTCCTCAGATTCCACTTGCTACCATAGCCGCAAGATGGAATATCCCATCGCTCGAGTCAGAGTGTTTTTTGGTGAAGTTTTGCTGTATACTCAGATGCCTTTAGTGCTTTATTATTATGGTTGTAAACTTAGTTTTCTCAATGTCCTCCCTCATCTGTCGCAGGTGTTAGGGTTTTTTTTTTATAATTTCCTGTTTCTATTTTACCATTGCCACTTCTCTATTAGTACTTTACTGTTTTCCTTTCTTCTACTTTCTGATTAACAAATTAAAAAGTTTTAATTTTTCTATACTGTTCATATCGTTACACTGTGGTTTACTGTTTAAGGCAAAATTTAAAGTTGTGGAAATCCTCTTTTTTTCAAGGGTTTTCTGTTTTTTCTGCCTACTAGGTCTGAGAAATCCACTTCAGAAAAGCCTATGGGCTTTAAGAAGTGCACTTCTTGTGGGCATAAGATTCCCAACTCTGATGCCAAGTGTCTCTGCTATTTGGGAGCAGCCCACATGGATACTGCATGCACTGTGTGTGCTACATTGAATCCCAGGACCCATGTCATCAGCTGTGTCTACGAAGTTATTTCAGACACTGACCAAGCATTCCAAGCCAGCATCTGTAACCTCATGTGGGCCTTCAAGGAGTTGATCTGAGGCTGACTTGGACAGGAAGCTTCTTATGGCTCACATCCAGGTGGGGATCCTTCCAGCTCTGTCACATCCCAGATCCGTGAGCACACCAGCCCAACCAATTCAGTCTCCTTCTCCGATCTGACGTGGTTTCTGAGTCTCAGGAGCCAATGTTCACAAGAGGTTCTTCTAATCCGAGGAAGCTCCCTTCCTCGACTCCCGACAGTAACCCTGACCAGCCCTGTTCAGATGCCTTTGAACCAGGGTGGGTCTCTGCTCTGAGGGCTTAGTGCTGGCTCTGAAGGATTGGGTTTGGGTCATGCTTTGTTGGATCCGTCCCTTCCCCTCAGCACCGTGACCCTCCACAGATTGGGTCTTATTCTCTCTGGAGGGCTCAGACCCAGGGTTGGCCTTGACTGCTCTTTGGCTGCTTCGGCTCCTAGCAACTGGGGAGAGGTTTCCACAGGTCAGGTCTTGTCAGCCTTCCAGGTTGTAGAAAGGACTTTGTCTGCACAGAGAGCAGTCATCTCTAATCTTGGATCCTATCCCATGCCCTTCATCGGGTCCAAGCTCTAAGCCCATCATTACTTCATTACTGCTCCTCCGGGTCAGCCAGCTCAAGGAAGCCTCCACACATATTCCCCTGAGGGAATCTTCATCTGTTCCTAGACCTCATTCTGAGCACCCCGCTGAAGAGGTTCCTCTGAAGAAAATGTACAAGAGGAGGCACATAGACTCCCCGATGGAGTCGCTCACTGAAGACACCAGTTTTGATGAGGGGGAAGGTCCCCCCATCCGTCCGCCACTTGACAGTGTCTTCTTTGGGGACAGCCTAGAGATCCTCACTCAGAAAGGTGGCTGGTCCTCCCAAAATCCTTCTCCTGAGGAATCTGTGTTCATGGAGGCTTTCAGGGCTGGCTCATGTCTAGAGGTAGAGGAGGAGGTTTTAATGGTAGATGTCACTCCAGAGGCAGAGAGGGTCTGCAGAACCAGGGATGTTCTTCGTGTTTCACTGCTGCAGTCATTACATTCGGGTAATCCTGCTGGCAGGTTGCCCTCAGTCGGCCTGAATTCCAAAGTCCTGGGTCCTGCGTCAGCTGTCGTCACCCCTTCCCTGACGTCAGGCTGTCAGGGGTATAAAAGAAGCAGCCGAAGCCATTTTCTTCAGTCTTTCTTGCCGTGCGGTGCCCGAAGCAGAAGCAGTTTGCAAGCGCCGGTCGGCCAACTCCTGAAATTTTTGTTTTCGAGTTTCAGAACCAAAGCAACAGTGAATACACTCTAACATATACATTTATGGTAAGTGTACACAACTGTACTTTCTGATTCCCCATGAGTGGTCCCTCAATAGGACAGTAGCGAATGTTTTTCAGCCACTGGGGCCAGTCTCGCTGCGATCTACTTGCCTCTCCCCCTCAACAAGTGCAGCATGTGTTTTGCTCGGATCCCGACTACAAAGTCACGGAGGGCTGCTGTGAGTCGTGATTGGCCCCCGGGTTGTCTTTAAGCTTATCGCCCTCTTCCTGTTATTACAAAGTTCCTTCAGAAAGCAAGAAGGCTGAAGAGCTCAGTCATCCTCATTGCCCTCTTCTGGTCTTTACAGGTTTGGTTCCCCTTTCTGTGGTGTCTTGCATGGATACTCGAACCCATTCAGGATCTCTTATCTCGCCCGTCAAGAATCCAGCGTCCCAATCTTCACGCCTTCAAATTGTCCACATGGTTTCTCCAATTACAGTGATTGTAAAATAGTCCAGGTTCGCTTCCACAGTTTGTGATATTATCTTTGCCTCCCAGAAGGCCTCAACCAAGAAAGTCTACAGAAGTAAGTAGAAAAGATTCTCTATATGGGCTTTCAAGAAGAATATTGATCCCTTTTCTGTACTGACTTCAGCCATCCTTCTTTATCTTACTATGCTTTAAGGAAGGGGCTATTTTTTTCTACCATCAAACTTTGTTGACAGCCATATCCAACTTCCATTTGGGTAACGAATCTTTTGAGGTCCCGTTGGGATCTGACAGTGGTCCTTTAACAAAAAAGCCCTTAGAACCAACAGATAAATGCGACATGAAGTTTCTTTCCTGAAAGACAATACTTCTAGTAGCCATCACTTCAGCTAAATGAGTTTCTGAACTAACAGGCCATATCAGCTAGGTCTCCTTATAAGTACAGGATATCTCTATGAACCAACCCTTTCTTTTTTGCCTTGTGGCCATGGAGAATAACATTAACCACTCCATGCAATTACCATTTTTCTTTCCAAATTTTTCTAATAAAGGTGAGTATATGTTGCACCTTCTTGATGTTCACAGGCAGTTATGTTTCTTTCTTAATAGAATGAAATAGTACAGGAAGTCTGACCAGCTGTTTATATATTTTTTCCCCTAACTGTTTGTTTGGATCAAGCATTATTCAAGCTTATTCTCACCAAATGGATTACTGATTGTATCACACTGATTATTCTCAAAAAGCTTTGGAGTTGCCTTGCCCTCCTAGAGCACTTTCCATTAGATCTATGGCTGCTACTTCCGGTTTTTCTTCTAGACCTTCCATTGATGATACTTGCGCTGCAGCCACTTGGTCAAAAAACTCCAAAAAGTGGAAATTGTTTCCAGAGGCAGAGCTTTCTTTGGTTCGACATTACTCCGACTTGTCCTTCCTTGAGGGCCTCCTGGGAGATGTGTAGCTGGGGACTCTGACCCATCTGTAAGGAAGAATGAAAAGGACAGCATCAGGTTTAGAAGTTGTGTACTTACCATAACTTGGCATCTGTATTGCCCATTTTCATTCTTCATCACCTTCTCTCCCAACTGTCCCCTGGTCCTGGCAATCCATCTTTTAGATGTTATTGGAACCCTGACTTTCCTGGTTTGAGCCTCATCATCTTGCTTGTCTGTCCTGTCTCTATAGTACAGTAGGCATTAGAGCAGTAAACTTTGAGGAGTTGGGGATGGTGGAGAGCATTAAGGGTAGAGGGAGGAGCTGAAGCTTTGGATCCGAAGTCTTGTGGCAGAGTCCGATCCGAGGATTGGATCCTAGACCCATTTGTGAGGAAGAATGAAAATGGACAACGCAGATGGCAGGTTATGGTAAGTACATAACTTCTAATTAACAGTTTTTTCTTTTCATTTCATGAGGAGTATAAGGCTGGCGTCCTGGTCAGTGCCCTTAGACTGGATCAGTCGCCCAGGGTGCTAATCGCATGATGACGCGTCATTTTCCAGTCTTTTGCCGCTGGGACGATGCAGAAGCAATTTTGGCAGTCCTCCATGGCGGGAACATTTTTTCGAGCGCAGGGTCCGACCCGGAAACTGATCAGGAAAGTCAGAGCCCGGGAACAGTGTTTCAGTTCATGTAGATTGGCTTGATAACAGTCAGAGTTGGTCCTCGCATGGGTATTTCTTTTTCCTCGCAGATTGCCGCATGGTGATGTTCAGATGTTGTGCTTGCCTGTATTTTTTAGGAGCAGCAGATTTTCGTGCAGGGTTCATACCGCGTTGCTTTCGGCGCTATTAAGGGGAGGAGATTATATTAGTTTTTCTTAGCTCAGAAGTTTAAAAAATTATCATATGGGAAGTGAATACGAACTATTTCTAGTGGCCGTGTAATGGAACAAAACAGTGAAACCTGGGGTGAGTATACCTTGTTTAGGGCGGTCGGTCAGAACAAGGGTCAATTTGCCGAGGCCCCTTGTTAGATCAGTGGGCCACTATGAGGAGGAAGCTAGATTGGTGTCCTCTTAGGAGGCTCAGGCGTTGCAAGAGGGGGCTACGTCGGATGTACTCAGGCAGGCTTTCCCAAGAAGAGGTAAGGATCGTGAGGGCTTCTCCTAGGGTGAGGTTAGGGCTTCTCAGTGGGTATTCTTCCCAGGCCTTCTCAGGCAGAAAAGCTCCATGGTCAGGATGTGTGCCTTCAATGAGGCTGCTTTGTATGTTACTGGCTCCTCAGGTTCTATGGCCAGGTTTAAATGCCCAGAAACTGTGATTCCCTGGGAGTAGAGGTAGTTATTTGAGTGATTTCAGTTGCCATGTCAGGCTTCTAGACTCTGAAACAGCTTCGTAAGGTCTTTCTTTGAGCATTTCTTCTCATGTGCCTAAGACTTCTCCTTATGAAATTCAGAGATTGATTATGACTCTTCACCTTCTATCAGGCTCTTTGATTGGATTTTTAGGAGGGAACAGAAAGATTTAGTTTTGAGGGGAATTCTGAGAGGGGCCCCTTCTGTAGAATCTGAAGGCCATCTACTTATTGAATGTCTGATTTGGCCTTTGCCATGGCTTCAGCTTCTCCTCCTGCCTTGCCTCTGTTGTGGAGGCTCCTCACTCCAGCGATCTCTCTTCTTAGATGCCTTGCCTTGTTTACTCCTTGTTCCAGAAAAGGCAAGGAATTCTTCTCAAGGCTCTAAAGTTGTTAAAGGTGTCCCCCTGGCTGGAGTCCCAAACTGTTTTGAAGACTGTTTTGAACCTGACTCCTTTGTGGAAAAATACTGTACCTGATAATAGCCAACCCAGCCCATTTTCATAAGTATTTTTTAATGAATATCAAAATTATCTCCCTATTCTCAGGGGCTGAAATGAATGCGTTGCTGGAAGAAATATCAAAATTATCTCCTTTCACAATTGAAATCTAAGGTGGATGCTTTGGTTAAAAGTATATACCATGAGTTCGTTGAATGAGTTGAATTGTCATCAGGGAATGAAATAAGCAGTTCTCTTTCTGTTTATCGACATGTGGTTGCTTTGGTGTTGAGTATGTAGTGAGAATTGTTAAGAGGTTCATGTGTCTGAACAGAGTGAATAAGCATTCTTGTTGTTGGATTTGATGAGTGGAGCCTGTTTTAAAGTAGGATGTGTACTAAAGTCTATCTTCATGAGACTTTGTTTTTGAAGTGCAGTACCAGCGAAGGAGATTAGAACTTGGCCTGCTTTTTTGCAGGTTTACAGTAAGCCTAGTGCAAATTGGCCCATGTGTCAGTGAAATTGGCCTGCTAAGAGGAGCTCATAGTTCGTTTAGTTCTAGATCAGAGGGGTGGTCTCTTCAGCCTTAGGAAGTGGGCAGGAAATTGGCCTGCTAGATCAGACAGTTCACCTGCTTATCTTTCACAGTCCCAGTGAATCAGTCTTTTCAGCCTTTGGAGGAGACGCAAAGTTCGTTTTTTTCTAGGATTGACAGACTTCACTCTCATTGGGTGGGAAAGGATATTCTTCATCCTTCGTAAATTTGGATTTTCTGCCTCATCCCCTGCCAGTGGACTCCTGCCAGATGTTCCCTTTGGGAGGAAGATTCCATGATTTCAAAGAAAGACAAAGTTAATCACTCAAGACAGAGCCAAAGACAGTCCTGTCATCACCAGGGGTTCCTTTATTTCCTTTGTTCCCTGAGTTTCATAAAGGCCACCCAAAAGTTTAATTCTGGATTTATCTATCCTCAACTCTTATCTGGACATTCCCAAGTTCAAGATGTTGGCCAATGGTTTCACTGTTCAGACGCCTGGGCAGTTTATACTAGCCTGTAACTTATTCCAAGAAAGGCTAACTTTGGAGACCAATTCTGGTTACCTGCAGAAAACACTTATCTGATCTTGGAGAAGACAATTATCAGTTCTGCATAGTTACTTCTCCTTGAACGAGCTTTTGCATTGACCTCCTGAGTTCAAGGATCAGTTACCTTCATGTGCCTATGAGGCATTCCTTCATCTGCTTACTTGGGCTGACTGCCTCTTTTTTGCATTATCTAAAACTTCAGGCTCCCTAAGGCTTAAATACTACTTAGCAGTTCACAAATGCCTGGAGGTGGCTTAGCAGCGAAAGGCTTCAAGATATTAGTGAAATAACTTGCGGGAAAGTGCCTGATTCACACCTAAGAAAGGAGACATAGACTGAGTTTAGCTTGCATGGCCAAGCAGTGCTAAACAAACTAAGTATTCTATATCAAGAAAGTGTTGCAGTACTGCCAGGAACAAAAGACAATGTCCTGGTTCCAGACAATCAGAGTCCAAACAAGCTTCTGCCTACTTACTTGGCACAAACAAAAGAGTCTGTCACTTTACTTGATCAACTTCTGCACCCCCAAAATTTATGACTGCAAAGACAATCCACTCCTTGCCTTCAAATCTTGCACTCATATCTTCTATTTAAACTGGTTCAAAGCAAGGGACTCTCTGACCTCGCCATGGACTGCTTTTCTTAAAAAGGAACAGATGCCTCAAATACTACCTGGGAGACCCGGCCAGATGCGAGGTGGAATTAAGAGATTGGCTGCTCAAGGGACTCTCTGTCACCCTCAACATAAAGGAGTCAGATTACAGCGACGATGCATTGCCCAGACTACAGCATCTGCATATCAACATGAAGGAGATGTTGGCAGTCCAGGCCAAACAGTCTACAAAGGTACACAACAAAGCAACAGGATATTGTGGTCCAGTTTGCATTGGCAGATCAGGATTGATTTCTACCACACAGCCGTTGGGCCTACAACAACAACACATGGCAAAGGTTGCTGCCATCAACTATGAAGGGGAACATGCTGCAGCCTGAGATCATGAGAACAGCACAGATTAGCAGGGATCTCCAACAAGCTTTCAGATGGCAGAACAATCTTCAGGGAAACTCAGACCTAGCATCTGTGTGAAGCAGACAATCCTTGGATCTACTCCAGACATAGATCTGTTCTCCTTCTCCACCACCAGCTGGGGGATCCTCTGTCTACCAGTTTTCAAAACCTTCCACTCAATTGGAAAACACTTCTACCTCTGCACAAAGGAACCTCTATATCTTGTCAGGACCTGGATGTCTTTCTTCCAAATTTTTTTATATCTCTAGATCTAAGACAGGCCAAGGCTTTTCCAAACAGAGTCTAAAGGTCAGACAAGACGGGCCAAGATTGGCCTTTCAACACTGGTTATCTCTCGCTGGAGTCTTGTAAAAAAGCTAAGGCCTCTTGTATCTGCTCCTCCATCATCTTCCTCTGGCTGATTCATCTCTTATCTTCATGTCTCAACTTCTGGCTCTCGGTCAGAAGCTTCTTCCGAAGCCAGTCAGGAATGGTACTATTTCTGTGTTGGCTGCAGTGATAGAGAATTTTATCTTGGAGAGGAGCAAAAAATTACTGGAAGAGTGGCCTAGTAAAAAAAAGTGAGAATTTTATTTGAGGAGAATTTTATTTTGGGGACAGCTTCTCTTCCTGGAGAGGATGCTCATCGGTTTGTTTGGCTCTTCCAATATATTACTAGTTGTCCCTAAATTTTCATCCTATGATTCTTTACAGCTCATGTTGCGTTCCAAAGAATCACTATGAGATGTTTAGCTCTTACTCCTGCATCCTTTGTCAAAGAGCTTCAGGAAAAACTTAATCCCTCACTTTAAACTGGCTCTACTCCTGCTTGAGACTTTGAATTTTGTGTTGGAAAAACTTTTCAATATTTTGACGCTCTTATTTAGGCTGAATAGATTACTTTTCTGGGAAGCAGTAGAGGCTATTTGGTATTCATGGGAAGAGGGTGTCTTTGCAGGCCCTTGGCAGTGGGCCTTTTGGTTTTCTTTAAGGACAGGGTTTTCATTACGGTGTTTTCCTTCAAATTATTACTTTTGGTTTTTGGTGTGGCTTTATTCAAAATCATAACACAACGTTTTTATTTTTTCAACAAAAGAGGAAAAATTGTTTACTAATTTTAGAGCACTAATTCAGCAGTTATTTAGGCAGATTGTTATGAGTTCTGTTTAGGCAACTTTGGTTACTTGTCAAAGTTTTGTTAACACAACAAGGGCAAGCGCAATATTTTGTTATTCTGCATTTTATTGATTTTTGTTTATGGCAAATTTATTGTCATTTCCATAGGGAAGAGGCCACCAAGGCAACTTAGGCCTAGGCCACTTCAATCTAATTCTTCAGCAACGGCAATGGATATTCTGGAAGCAGCTACTTGGAGTTCAGTGCATACTTTCTCTAGGCATTATCACCTGCTTACTTTGCCACTAGAGTTCTCTTTTTAAGCAGCTGTTTTACAAGGCATGTTGTCAGCTCCTGCTACTTTATAATTCCTAGCTTCCTTACCTCTGCTTTGGGATTCACCAAGGATTCGGACTGCAGCAAGGGAACAGACTAGGACAATAGACAGTTTGAAGTTATACCAGAAATGTATGTACCATAAATGTAGATGTGCGTTCCATTCTGTTCCCGCAGTCCCCTCCCTCCCTCCCTGTTTCAGGGTCAGGGTGGTTGTGTATGCTTATATTTATATTTTGTATATGTTTTGTATATATTGTACTGTTTTATTGGTGCAGGTTGTTTTGGGACTTTTTTTTTGGGTCTTTTGGTCTTCTGACATCTGGGGGGAGAAAGAGATCGCGGTCATGCGTCACATGCGCCTGGCACTGACGCATCGGCAAGGCCTGCGGGGCGCATGACCGACGCCAGCCTTATACTCTCCGGGCCAGCGAGACTGCGGACTATACCCAATAGTCAGGACTGCAGCAAGGGAATCCTCGAACATCTACATTTATGGTAGGTACAAAACTGTACTTTTTATTTTGTGCGGATTTCTGAATGCTAGCTAAGTGCTGTGATGTGCATGACTGCCACTTGCTCTGTAGAAAGCATCAGAAGGATGCAGGTTTAGAACAGTAGTAGAAGCAGCCTTCTTTTTTTCATGTTTTGTTTTTTGATCTCTGAATGCTAGCCAAGTGTAATGGTTTTCTGACCTGCTGTAAAAAAATGTGTCTGACACAGGTAATTCATTTTAAACACTGAAGTCCAAAATGGGTGCTGTACAGTACGGCAACCTGTGATAGTTTTTCATACTAATTCCGAGATTGCTTTACTACAGAGTAAGAGAATATGTCAAGAGACTAAGATTTAGTATGAATTCACTAAATTGTACTCTTTTGACTATACTGCTTGCAGTTACACTATACAGAATAAAAAGTCTTTTGGCTTTTCCCAGTTAGGGGTCGCCACAGCGGAACTCCAGTCCGCTAATGATTGACCGTAGATTTTTACGGTGCCGAGTTGCCAGCCCGACGCCCAACCTTCAAAGAAGGCAAACCCATTCACGCACGCACCTACTTATACAGAATAAGTAAAGAAAATAAAGAGCTACACAGGTAAGATAAACTTTTTGATGAGTTCATAAAAAGGAAACGCTGAGAAGCTTGCCTAACTACCCCACCACAGACGCACACAAAAATTTAATAACCTTATTGTTTCCCATTGATCCAGGGTTAGGGGTCGCCACAGTGGAACTCTGGTGTGCTAATGATTGGCAGTAGATTTTTACGTGCCGAGTTCATAGGTTCATAGGTTAGTACTAGGCTAACAGCCCTAGGGCCTATACAAGCCCTAGCCATAACTATTCCCTGAATATTTCTTCCCACATTATTTACTTTCCTGGACCCCTGTCTAGCAGGGCGACTGACGTGATCCCTGGGGTGAATTTCCTTTCTCCCATCCAATCGTCAAGGTTCCTCTTGAAGAGGTCCAAAGAGGCACTCTGCTTGACATGTATGGGCAATCTATTCCAGAGTCTGGGGAGTCTCTGGGTCAGGAACCTATCCCTCCAACATTTTTTGTTTATTGTGATGACAAGGTTTAGATCCCTGGAGCGTGTAGCTCTGAGGGATTGGGATTTCTTTAAGTGTAGCATGTCCAACAGCTCTGGGTTTGACATGGCCTTGTATGTTAAGCAGAGATCGCCTCTGAGTAGACGATATGCGACAGAGTATAGCTGGAGTTTTTTAAGGCGGTCAGCATAGGACATCTTCTTTAGGCCTGTGATTCTTTTAGTGAGGTATTTCTGAGGCCTTTCCAGTTGTTGCAGATGTCTTGAGAGGTACATACCAAATGGGGCATTGTATTTTATAATGGGTCTAATGAGGGATGAGTACAGTGGGACAATGACCTCCTTTTTTCTGGATGAAAAGCCCTTCGTGATGAGGTGTGCCACATAGAAGGATTTCCTGACTGTTGTGGCGATGTGGTTATCGAAGGTGAGACCACTGTCCACCTGTGTCCCTAAGTCTCTTATCACACTTTCTGTGTTTAGTGTACTGCCACCTATATGGTAATTCATGGATACATGTTTTTCCCAAAGGGATAACAATATATTTCATGGCATCGAGCTTGAGCGCATGGCCCTGGCACCAAGCATCTTTTACTGTAAGGCCCTTTTGTAGAGTACCCACATCATTTGGGATTCAATAATGGCTCCCAGTTTGCAGTCATCTGCAAACTTTGTTAGCCAGAGTCCCTTAGTGTTGACCTGTACTTCAGAGAAGTAGATGCCAAACAAGAGCGCCCCAGGACTGAACCCTGAGGTACTCCACTTGTCACTTGTCTGGAGCTGGATTTGGAGTCGGCTACTTTTACAGTGTGGGTTCTATCAGTAAGCCATTTAGCAACCCATTGGGTGACATAGGGATTAATGCCCAACTTAGTAAGTTTATCTATGATTCCAGAGTGGGGATGGTGTCAAAGGCCTTGGCAAGGTCTAGATAGGCTGTGTGGACCACCTTACCCTTGTCCATGGCTCTGGAGACTGATTCAAAGAAGTCAATCAGGTTCAGGAGACAAGATCGGCCCTTCACAAACCCAAATTGGGTGGGGTCCAGTGTTTGAAGGTTGCCAATGTCTTTGTTTATAAGTTCCATGATAATACGCTCCATGGCCTTGCAGATAAGGCTTGTCAGACTGATGGGACGGTAGTTTCCGGGATCCAAGGTGGATCCCCCCTTGTGGATTGGGATAACTATAGCTCTGCGCCACTCAGTGGGCACGAAACCTGAGGTGAGGCTATGATTAAACATGACACTTAGGTGAGGTGCCAGTTCATATTGTAGTTCATGTAGTACACAGCCCGGGATGTCATCTGGTCCCATGGATGCTGTATTCTTGGCTTTAGAGAGTGCGTTTTGTACCTGTGTGGCCGTTATTACTGCCGTTGCCAGCTCTGACGCATAACCTTCAACGAAGGTATGCTCATTCACGCAAGTCTCCAGACAGAAGACTCTCTAGCTGAGAATCGAACAGGACAACATCGTACTGTGAGGTGACAACGCTACTGCAGTACCACCACCGCAGTGTGGTTCCCAATAAAGTGAGAAAATAAATGCTTGCTAAGATACATGAATCATGCCTTAGAATAGTGCCTCTCGCCCTGTGAAAAGAAAGAAAACGAGGTTAGTCCCCTTTTGTCTAGTTTATTGATGTTAGATTGGGATGGAATTGAATGATAAATGGCTACAGTCATAATTTTCTGGTTGCTGCTGTCACACATCATGCAGCTTGCCTCTTCACCTCCAAAAGGCAGCCACCTTCTGTATGTGCACCTGACAACCAGACTATAGTAACATGATCCAAGTTGTATACTCACAGCATGCCTCCTTACCATTATGATTGTGAGAAAAGTAAAAAAAAAAAAAAAAAGTCAGTCATGTAGTCCAGCCATTTGTTTCTAGGCGGTACAAAGCTCATAAACAAGCTATAGTGATTTTTTGTGTGTACCTAAAAGGTTTGATTGTGGAAAAAATTAAAGAAATAATGACCACACTGTCACAGCCGCACATAAGCTATGGGGAACTAATGTGTATATCTCTGAGGTTTAATTTTGAGGAAAATTAGAGAAATAAAGACCACAGTTTTCTTAGTCCCAAACAAGTTATAGTGACCTTCTTTGCACTTTTCTGAGATTTGATTGTGAGGAGAGTTTAAAAAAATATTTCAGTGTTACCAGCCCTCACCACCCCCAGAGACACAAGCTATAGCGTCCTTCGGTGCACATGTCTAATCAGGGCCAGTTGTAGAACAGGTGGGTCCATGGCAGAAGCTTTCACTAGACGTGTCAAAATCGACTTCTGCAGCTTGAGGTTTGGATGGTGCCAGGATCTAGATATTCTGTGGTGCACTTTGTCTTACTTTTTGTTAATGACTTTCAGTGTATTGATCATTGTGATTATGCTCAGAATTTGGGGAAAAGACATGCCTGTTAAGCACCACTCTGACATTGGAAAGATTATTCACAAGCTTTTATCAAGCATCTCTTACTACTGTTAAGCTGTTACATGCTAGATCATTTCAGCAATCGGTGGTCCCCACAAAATAGCAGTGGGAACCTGTTAAACACTTCTGTGGGACTTTCGGATTCCCAGCACTCTTTTCTGGTGGTTGCTGTCTGTGTGGTAAAAGTAAATGCATTCCACCACTGTTTTTTTTTTTCTCTCACTTTTGAGCATATGGCTACTGGATCAGATACCATGCAGGTGCACTATAAGTTTCATTTGTAATTTTCTGTGAATCTTCTGTGCAGCCATTCCAAATGTAATTCACGTTTACACTAGACACATCTGTTATGGCAGTAGACAGCTAAAAATACCCTGGCCTTTTAGATCTATAAGTGCCCTTTTTGCCTTCTGCCACCCCACCCCCCCCCAGCCTTCTGCAGCTTACAGTATCTTTTGGGGGTTTCAGGATGAGTTAGCTTTCGCCTTTTGGTTGGCATTAAAGTCCTGATGTTCTGTAAATTCTGACTCCTGATTGGCTAGCCCATTGAAGGAAAATGCAGTCAGAGTGTAGGTTTGGGAGGAAGCCAGAGCTTTTTGAAGACTAGGTCAGTAGTTGTTTTCTGGGCAGGAAATGTTCCATATAGCCAAAGGAGACTGCAATAGTCAGAAATTTAAGCATCTACTGTTATTATGGTAAGTGCAACTTGCACAGCTATACTTTCTTCAGCTCACTGCCTGGATGATATAATTCTGATTTCTTATAGGAAGTTGGTATCTGAGGACATGCAGCCGATGTTAAAGGAGGCTAAGAAAGAAAGCGAAAGAGTCCAGGAGATTTCTTCATTTTTCAAACAGGAGATGGTCATTATCAATTCAGAGTTATGCCATTTTTTTCTCATTGTAGCACCCAGTGTCTTTTCCAGCTGCATGGATATTGTAGTGGGCCATCTGCGCCTTCAGGGATACAGGATTTTTCCATATTTAGACTACTGGCTCTTGGCTGCCCCATTGAGACACGTCAGAAGTCCAAGAATTATCTTCTATATTTCTGCAACATCCTAAGCATTACTGTAAACTTACCAAAATCCAACCTTAACTCCAAGCAGAGGTTCCTCTTTCTAGGATGTCAATTGTCTGTTTTCCTCAGGTGGGAATTTAGATGTTGCAATCTGCAGGCAAAACTGCTTTGCTCACAAACCACCCAACTATACGCTTAGTCCTCAGTCTTGGCTTTTATGGCTTTTGCAATTCTGATGGTGTAATTTGTTCATTTTCACATGAGAATCCTACAGTGGCTCCTGCAGGCTCAGTAGTCACAAAGCTTGCTATCCTGTATCTAGAACTGTAATCATCACAGATTCTTGCAGAAAACCTCTTCAGTGGTGGCTACAAACCCCATTGTTTTTGTCTGGAAAGCAGTTTCAAACCCCAAACCCATTAGTAACAGTGACCAACAAGCACATTCTCCCTTGGGAGGGGACATTTCGAAGGGAGAATGGCCCAAGGTCTTTGACAGACGAGGCCAACCTTCACAAAAAATGTCCTGGAGTTGAGGGCTGTCTTCCTAGTGTTAGAGACTCCAGCACAGCCTTCCACAAGGCAAGATTTCCATATAGACATACATTGTGATAAGTACTCTGGTATATCAAACGAGGGGGGGGGGGCAGATCCTACCCCTTATCTATGGAAGTTTTTGAGAATCCGGAAATAGGCAATGGCTTCCCACTGCTTTCTAATAGCCGTGCACATCTTGGGGGTACTCTATTACCTTGTAGACAGGCTCAGCAGTGATCTTCTAATGTCTTACAAGTGATTACTCAGTCCACTGACAGCCAGGACAAGCAGAGGCACCCTGCTGTGATCATATTGCCACCCCACACACAAGTGCAGCCACTATTTTGCCATGATACCCTCCCCCCACCAGAACAGTCATTAAGGGGTGCTGTCTCTGTGATGGCCCCATGGGCTCCTATATACACTCCACTCCTTTTCTTGATCTCTGTATTTCTTCTGAAAACAATACAGTGCAAAGCATCCTTATAGCTTCCTTTTGACCCAGGCAGATCATTTGAAGAAGCCTCCCTGGCTCTTAGATCAGTCCTGTGTTGATCACTCACCTCTTCGTGGAGGCTTATCCAGACTTATGCACTCTGAAATGAATTGCTTGGTTTCTTCAGTTCTGATGGTGGCCATGGATGTTTCTCTAAGGAGTTTGTTAGAAAACAGTCTCTCTAAAACCCTGTACTCCCGAGATCTACTGAAGCAAGTTTAAATAACTTGTGTCCTGGGCTAACCCACAAAGCATTGACTGACCCTTTCTCAAGTCTGGTAACATACATGCTATACTATCTTGCCTCTGTCTTGGACTCTGTTTAGTCTCTAATTTGAGCTTCCATATTGGGTTTAGAAATGCTGTGTAGCATCTCAAACTATGCAAACCCTTTCTAAAAGGCATCTTTCTATTCTGCCTGCCTATTAAAGGTCAGGTGCTGCCTTCAAACCTGAACTTCATACTAGAACCTCTCACCAAACATCTTTCAAACCGGCTTCTTCGGCAGATGTCCGATATCTTTCTTGGAAGACCGCTTTTTTAGTAGCTATCGTCTCAGCAAGAAGGATCTCCAAGCTCCATGCTTGAGCTTCCTCTCCTCCTTATGTGATTTTCCATAAAGATAGGGTAACTTTAAGAATAAATTCTTCCTTTCTTTCCAAAGTGTCTTCAGAAGCACTGTTTTTCAACCCATTCATCTACCATTCGTCTTTCTTATTATGAAAACAAAGGAAAATAATACTTGTATTCCTCAGACATACATAGACACTTTTGTTTTTATTTTCACAGAACAGACTTGTTCAGAAAGGGTGAAAACCTTTTGTTTCCTTTGCTCAAAACAATGTGGAGCAAAAGGTTTCCAAGGTATCACTTTCAAGATGTTTGTCAGATTGTATGTCATTAACTATTCATCTCACAACAAAGATCCTCCTGTTAAAGTAAGAGCTCACTCTGCTATAGTCATGACCAGCCCTTTTCATAGGTTCATAGGTTAGTAGTAAGCTAACTGCCCGTGCGAGCCATTTTAAGCCTAGCCAGTTATCCCTTGTGAGACTCAAACCCTGCATCTTGTCTTTGTAAGGCAAACACCTTAGGCATTAAGCCACCCTCCCAACCTTCCTACGACTTTCCACACTGCCGTGACTTGGATTTTTCAAAGTCATTCTGACCCATATGTTGGATTGGATGGACTGAAAATGATGTGAAAGT
>NC_056748.1:665094945-665112445 GCF_019279795.1 Protopterus annectens
CTTCACCTCCCAAACTTCAGTTGAGTAGCTTTTTTCATGTAAAAGAATCCTTTAAAGTATCTATTGTACAGTGCAGCCACCAAAACTGTTCTATTAATTTACTATAAGACTATGTTTAATGTATGTACATTCCACAGTGTTTAATGTATGGACATTGCACAGTGCAGTTAAGTCATTGATTTAAATTTTGATGCCCCTGTTTTAAAGTTATAATCGCTTTTGCTTTGATAGATGTTTTGCATGTGTTCATAACAATTTTGCATATGTAAGCATGGAGCATTTCTCTGAGTATCCATTGAAAAGTGGTTTTATTTCCTAGCTTGACTTTTTTGGGGGAGGAAAACAGTAAGTTAACAATGGGAGTGATTAGGCTAAAGCTCCAGGGTCATAAATATGAAATAGGCCTGCTGTTTCCATTTCCACTTTAGTCTGAAATCCTGTTCTATTGAAACACTAAACAGGTCACTTAAATTTTTCAGCCCCATAGTCACTAGACGCATAATCCAGCATGGAGTACAGGTGAGGAAGTGTAACTTTCAAGCAACGAGAGTGAAACACTGACACAAGGAAACCAGACATTCCATTTTTATTAGTTTGTTAACCTTGAGGATGTTCTTCGTGTTTCACTGTTGCAGTCATTACATGTGGATAATCTGCTGGCAGGTTGCCCTCAGTTGGCCTGATTAACAAAGTCTTGGGTCCTGCGTCGGTTGCTGTCCCTTCTTCCATGACGTCAGGTTGTTAGGGATATAAAACATGCAGCTGATGCTATTTTCATCAGTCTTTCTTGCCGCGTGGTGCCCGAAGCAGAAACAGTTCACAAGTGCCAGTCGGCCAACTCCTGAAATTTTCGTTTTCGAGTTTTAGAACAGAAGTCTTCAACCTAAAGCTAAGTACCCTGTTGGAGAAACTTTTTCTTGCTCCTTACCAGTGTCAGTAAAAGTTAATAATTGTATTACTTGTGGGAAGCAAATACTTCATAAGGATTTTCATTTGTACTGTATTCCTTGCCTAGGCCCTAACCACAACGTGCCTTGCTGTCGGTTTTGTGCTAAATTTAATCGGCACACTATTAAGCATCGGTATATTTTTACATCTAAATATTTTGGCTCAAGATTTAACTATCCAGAAATGTCGTCGGTTAGCAGTCCGACTACTGAAATACACAAAAAATGCAAAGAAAAATAGAGACAGACCGTCAAGGTCCAAAACCGACGACGAAGCTTCTCCTAAGCCAGTCGCCGGTTCTCAGTGAGGTGCTTTCGCAGCCCCTGATGCCTGCTATTTTGCTTCACAGGCCTTTACTGAGACCCATTCGGAGTCCGGTATGCCGCGAGACAATTTAAGTATTGAACCCGTGGATGTCTCTACCTTAGATGGGTCCGGAGCCGTTGAGCAGGCACCGGCTTTTGGGGGTGTTTTCAGGCCTAAAGATTTGTATATTCAACTGACGTCCCCTTCATAACCTAGGCCAAAATCAACTTTTATGTCTAAAAAAACGACGCTTGGGCCACGTGCACAGGCCCCTATGCCTAAAAAAGAAATGATCAAAATGGCTGAAGATTTAATTACCTTGATCAGGGGTTCCCTTCCCCCTCCTGGTAAGAGGCCTAGGCAAGGCACTGATTATGAATCATCAGATCAGGTTTCCATGTCTTCTGATTCCTCTTCTGATCAGGAATGATCTATTCCACCTTATGAGGACTCTGATTCAGAAGAATCCATCCCTTCTGCTTCTCCTCCTGAGGATTTTTCTTTTGGAGAAACTTTGCATACCTTAAGGGAGCATTTTCACTGGGAGAGTCCGGATTTTTTAGAATCTAAAAAGAGGCTTAGGGATTTCCTTCTTCCTCAGCATAGGCCTTTGGCTATACCTCCTGTTCCAGACATTGTTGATGATGTTTTCTCAGATTCCCTGCCTCCGGCTCCCAGTAAGCCAGACAGATATTACAGGGTTCCTGACTCCCACAAATTCTTTTTAAAAGCCCTACTGCTGACCCCGAAACCATTTCTCAGGATCCCAAGTGCATTAAGGCCTCTACTGCTAAAAATCCTACCCCTTCTGATAGAGACTCCAGGGTGCTGGATAGATTGGGTAAGAAGGTTTACACGTCTGCAACCTTGGCAATAAGGGCTTTAAACTGTCAATTTCATATGCTTAAATGTCAGCAGCATGTCATGGGCCTACTTAAACAGAAAATGATGCTGATTTCTGACTGTGTGGAAAATAGAGTTACAGGATTTATTGCATTTAGCTGAAAACGTTGGAAAGCATACTTTGCAATGTGGTTTTGATTCCTTGGATGCGTCTTGCAGGGCCGCTGTAACTGGATCTGTGATAAGAAGGCATGCTTGGCTCAAGGAGCAAAATCTGCCTGATCATGTTAAAGCAAAATTGTTGGATGCTGCTTTACAACAGGATAGTCTATTTGGTTATAAGGCAGAAGATGTTTTGAAAAAAAATGGAAGATAAAGCTAAATCTATGCAAACTGTCAAAGATTTCCTACAAGTGCAGCCACCCAGGTTCAGTAGGCACTGGCCTACTAAGAATTGGTCCTTTCCAGTACTCAGCAGAGCCGCACAGGTCAAACCCAGACATTCCAAAAGCTCCAGGTTTCAGTCACAAGGAACTTGCAGAACAAAACAATGTGGTGCCTCCACCTCCATGTCTGGAAGTAACAAGGCACCTCCCTGCGGTAAACAGTCTCAGTGACTTTCCTCTGCCATCTCCAAGCACTTATCCTTTGGCAGCCCCTTTGGGTGGAAAACTGGCACTTCGTGCACGAAATTGACATCTAATTACCCAGGACAAGTGGGTTTTAAATATAGTATTCCAGGGATACAGATTTCATTTCCACATGTTGCCAATCCCGAACGGATGGCTAGATCTGCCTCCAAATCAGTGGGCAGAGGCCCAGAAACAAGTTATGTCCCTCATGAATATGGGGGCTATTCAACCAGTACCAGAAAAGGGACAAGGTTTTTATTCAAGACTTTTTCTGGTACCTAGAAAAGACAAATCATGGCGTCCAATTCTGGACTTATCCATTCTAAATACATTTCTGGACATTCCAAAATTCAAGATGCTGACTCTACAACAGTTGCTGCCTATGCTAGGCAAGGATGCCTGGTTGGTAACTCTAGACTTAAGAGGCTTACGTGCATATCCCAATCAGGGAATCTTGCAGAAGATACCTCCGCTTCAAAGCAGGCTATTTGCATTACCAGTTCTCTGCACTGCCCTTTGGCTTATCTACTGCGCCCAGGGTCTTCACAAAGTGCCTAGCACCAGTAATTGCATTTTGCAGACAAAGAAACATTCAAATTTATCCTTACCTGGACAATTGCCTAATTCAGGCAGAAAAAAAGGATACACTTCTACAGCATCTGACGTTTGTAAAAGGCTTCTAACTTGCCTAGGGTACACCATAAATTAAAAGAAATCACAACTGGTACCCTCTCAAATAATTACATTCCTGGGTGCAAGCTTGAATACAACTGCCCAGATGACTTACCTCACGCCAGAAAAACTAATTTAATTGATGACTTATTTCAAACAAGTGGCCACAAAAACCAAGCTATCTGCAAGACAAATTCTGCAGACCTTGGGGTTCATGGCTTTCCTGCATTCTGCTAATTCCGTATGCAAGACTGCATATGAGGAAACTTCAGTGGCACCTAAAAAGCTTCTGGAGTCAACATTGTCACAGCCTGGAAACAATGATTCCTATCATTCCTTGCCTGCAGCAAGAGTTCCTATGGTGGGCAGAGGCCTGTCACAAGGGATTGTCATTCATTCCACCCCCTGCCACCCAAACCCTGACTACAGATGCATCAGATTATGCTTGGGGGGAGCAACTGGCAGGGAGATGCATTCAGGGCAAATGGAGCCCAAATCAAATGCACCTGCATATCAACCAAAAAGATGTTACCTGTACAGAATGCTGACAGCCTTCAAGGACTATCTTCATCCAGGGCAACTACTGATAAAGATTGACAACACCGCAGTCATGTGGTACATAAACAAGCAGGGGGGTACCCATTCCTACCCCCTTTGCAGACTCGCCATGGCTTTGTGGAACACTGCCTTGACTTACCAAATACATCTAAAAGCTCAATTTCTGCCGGGAAATCAAAATCCTCTGGCAGACAAACTAAGCAGAAATCTTGATGACCCACACGAATGGAAACTGGATCCACAAATCTTCAGCATGTTGACATGCAAATGGGGGAGCCCACAGATCTTTTTGCCTTACCCCAAAACTGTCAGTTGGACAAATTCTGTACAAGAATTCATCACAAAAAAGCCTAGAAAGTGGATGCTCTGTCCTTCAGCTGGAAAAGCCCATCAGTCTATGCCTTTCCCCCTCTGCCTCTGCTCTCCAAGGTCTTACTAAAAGTCAGACAGGAAAAACCAAAAATGATTCTGATTGCTCTGGACTGGTCTTGCCAACACTGGTACCTGCTCCTACACAGCACGTCACACCTTCCTCCGTGGTACCTGCCTCAGACACCTTATCTACTGTCTCAGCAGAACTATCAAATTCTGCACACACTGTTCCAAACTCTGAATCTGCAGCATGGTTAATCAATTAATTTTCACCAGTTTACATCTCTCAGCAAACCTGTGATGAATGTCATTTTGGAGGCTAGAAGGCCTAGTACTAGAAAATCTTATGCTGATAAATGGAGAAGATTCTGTGTGTGGAACCAAGCTCAAGGAATAAACCCAGCAATGCCCAGTATCCCTCAGATTTTGCAGTATTTAACTGAGATGCTTCACAAGGGCCTATCCTTTTCTTCTATAAAGATCCATGCCTCTGCCATTTCAGCTCATTACAACACAGAGCCTCCCCTTTTTTCTCATCCCCTGCTAAAGCAGTACCTCAGAGGGGGCAAGAATTTGAGACCTCCCAGGAGAGCACCAACTCCTGCATGGGACCTCAATTTTGTGTTGGAAAAACTCACCCTACCTCCTTTTGAACCAGCTGCTACTGCAGACATAAAATTTCTCTCTTGGAAGACCGCTTTTTTTTTTAGCTGTCACTTCAGCTAGAAGGATTTCAGAACTTCAGGCTCTCATGGCAGTGGAGCCTTTTATTATCTTTTACCCGGACAGGGTGGCTCTCATGACCAATCCATCCTTTATGCCTAAAGTGGTATCTAGTGTGGCTCTTAATCAGACCATTCATCTGCCAACCTTTTTCCCAAATCCACAGAACAAGGGCGAGCGGATTCTGCATTCATTGGATGTGCACAGACAACTAAGAGTCTACTTAAACAGGAAAAAATCTTTAAGAAAATCTGAACAATTACTGGTGGCATTTGCTGCAGGGGCAGAGAGAAGGGCTATTTCAAAATGGATAAGCCATTGTATTCGTTTCTGCTACATGCACCATGGTAAACCTGTCCCCAAGGGGATCAGATCCCATTCCAGCAGGGCTGCATCTACTTCTGCAGCTTTTCTCAGAGGGGTTCCTAGCAGAGACATTCTAGAAGCTGCTACCTGGAGCTCAGTTCATACGTTCACCAAACATTACTATTTACCTCTCTTCTCTAAATCCAGAGCAGGCTTTGCTACCCCTGTTCTGCAGGGCCTTATAGCTGCTCCTAATGCTGTATAATTCCATCCTCCCAACCGTAACTTTGGGATTCTACCCAAATGTAATGACTGCAACAGTGAAACATAAAGAACATAGTACAGTTGTGTACACTTACCATAAATGTAGATGTTTGAGTGTATTCACTGTTGCACGTTACCCACCCACCAGCCCCCTATTTTTCACTTACTATACCTCTTCTTTTTTTTGCGATGCTCAAAAGCCTTTTTGGTGTATCTGCTTTTATTTGGAGGTATATTTTTTATATTCTAAATTACATGTGTGTGTGTGTATATATATATATATATATATATATATATATATATATATATAATGAATATGTATATTGCTCCCAATTTGGGGACCACCTGACATCTGGGGCAAGAAAAACTGATGAAAATGGCATCAGCTGCATGTTTTATACCCCTGACAACCTGACGTCATGGAAGAAGGGGCAGCAACCAACGCAGGACCCAAGACTTTGTTAATCAGGCCGACTAAGGGCAACCTGCCAGCAGATTACCCAAATGTAATGACTGCAATGGTGAATACACTTGAACATCTACACTTACGGTAAGCATACACAGCTGTACTTTCTTGATTGTAGTATTCATGCATTACATATGTAAATATATACAGTAAGAAGTGCCAAGTAAGGAAAACAGTTGACGTACGAGTTGCATGGTAAGGCTAAAAGCACAGCACAAAGAACAGACAAGATGTGGCTGAAGTATATGAAAGTCAACCAAAAAAGATGAAAAACTGCAGCAAACTGTGTTCGATAAGAGCAAATAAAATAACACAAAAATGAGCAGCAGAAACATTTGTTGATTTAAGTATAAAAAGCAAAGCTTTCGGTTTTTCGAGGAAGGGGAAAGCTTTGGTTTTTATACTTATTAAATCAACAAAACGTTTCTGCTGCTCGTTTTCTGTTTTATTTTTGAAGAGTATGAATGACAGGAGTCAAGGAAATGCAGCAGTTCCTGAGAAACACTGAGAAAAACTACACTACAGTGCTTCTCAAAAATACAAGTGGTCATGCCTTGCTTCTTAAGGCTGTGCAGGTGGTGGCGAGAATAGACATTACTGAATTTGTGCTGTGCCTTTTTACCATTGTAAAGAGGAAAATGCAAGACGTGTGTAACAGTATTGTGAGTGGAACATCTTTATTTGACAGCCATTTGTGCTTGTCTCATTGGGATTGCCTGTGTTCATAGTGGTCACCCAGTCATTGTTTTCCTAGTCCATCAGTTTTGGAGTTGACAAAGTAGGTCAGGTCAGGTAGTTGGGGTAGAAAAACATATTAGTGGGTGGTCAGACAACTGACCCTGTTTAGTAGCAGTAAGCATTCCTAAAGGAGCTATGTAAATCATTTCACAAGAGATGATTTCTTGGTAGACAGTAAATTTTTTTTTTTAAAACAAGTTTATTGTTTTTAACATACAAAATAAATATCATAACAATTTTATACAAGTAATTAAAATAGAAATGATTATAACATTCAATAAAATAACCAAGTATTTACAAAGACATCCACTACAATCACATCAATTAATTAAACTAAAATACCATGCTATTGAAGTTAAGATTTTTTTAACAAATTTTGTAAAGTATCCCATATAATATAATAAGATGTTTTTCTAGTAGTTCTTGATTTTATTGTCATCAATTCCATATGGCACACTACAGTCATAACATTTTTAAATTCATTAAACGAAGGAGGTGTATCTGAAATCCAATTTCTGGTTATTATTTTTCTAGCCACTGCTAGAATAGACCATAACAAGGGAAGCTTAACCTTTTTAACACTTTGAGGTACAGGAGTGTTGAATAATATAAGAGATTTAGAAATAATGAAATTATCTGTAAAAGAGCCTGCAAAAATCATTGATTGACTTCCAATATTCTTTCAATTTTATACAGTCATAAAACATATGTGCCCAATCAGCATTAATTTCTACATTACATCTTTTACATAGATTGTCTTTATTATTTATTTTATTCATCATCAAAGGTGTATAAAAGGATCTATGTAAAAATTTCCAAGTAAAAAGTCTCCAGATAATGGAAGAAGTAGTTTTATAGGCAGATTCCAATATATATTGTTTATCTTGTTGATTTGGTGATTCACCATTAATGGAAGTGAAATAATTCCAATAGGTATCTACACTATAATAAGTTTCTTCTCTGATAATTTTATGTATGTATGAAAGCTTACCTTTATCAGAAACTTTGTTGTAAATGTAATATCAAGTAATCAATCAGTGTTGGAATAGATTCTTTAACTGTTATAGACATTAAATCAATTTTATTAGAGATGTTGTCTAAAGGTCTGAACTTCTAACCAACAAGTTTCTCTCAGATCAAATTCATGTTTTAAGAATTCTAAATTTTTAACTTTATTATCAGATAGCAACTGATACGAGTACTTTAGATCATTGTCTGTGACTAAATGAGTTATTTCAAAAGTGGATGACAAAAGCATACCTCGTGTATACATTATAGGGAATATAATAAAATTCCATTCCTTATATTTAGGATGCATGAATATAAAATTATGATAACTAATAATAATGTTTAATGGGTAACTAACTATATATTTTGGTGTAATAGGTGAAGTACAAAATTATTTTAGTAACCATAGCATGGAGTTATTTACAATCATATTTTTATGTGTTAAAGAGATTTTCATGAAGTGAATACTAATTAGTTCTCAGTAATCTTTCCATTTTGCAACATATGACTGATCTATTAACAAAGTAATAACTTTTATAATAGAAGAGATAGTATATAAGTTAAAGTCTGGAAAAGAAATGCCCCCTTGAGACCAGCTATTAGTATGTTTCTTTAATGCAATCCTAGGTCTATTAGGTGCCCATAGGAAATTTAACATTAGTGTATTCAATTTCTTGATTATTATTTTTGTAGGTGGGAGTATTATTGATTGTATTAAGTATAATATCTTGGGGAATATTATCATTTTAATAATTGTAAGTCTCTCTTCCATAGTAAAAAACATATTATTCCAGGTAGTGAAAAGATTTTGTATATTAAGAAGACAGGTATGATTATTATTATGTATAATAGATTTAATATCTTTAGTTAATATTATACCTAGATAAGTTATCTGACCTGAATTGGGTATATATTTACTAAAATCAATAATGAGAACATTTTTTTGTGTATATATAGGTAGTATTTTAGTTTTTTCTTCATTGAATATTAAACCAGAAATATTTTTAAAATTCATCATTTTATCAAAGAGACTGCATAGAAGAATTAGATCCTGCTGATGTAATTAGAACATCATCTGCAAAAAGTTGAATTTTAGATGTTGTATTTTCATCTATTTCAAATCCCTCTATATCAGTACTGTTTCTGATCAGATTAGCCCAAGGCTCCATTATTAAAGTGAATAATAGTGGAGAGAGTGGACACCCTTGTTTTGTACCTTTTAAAATGGGTATTTTTGTGAGACATATGTTCCTATCTTAATGTAAGCCAATGCTCCTTTGTATAGATGTTCAATTAGATTTACAAATGCATCTGAGAAGTTTGTGCACTTAAGTAAGGTAAACAAGTAGTCCCAACTTACTGAATCAAATGCTGAACTTATATCGAGACTAATAAGTGTTAAATCTTTCTTTCTCCTATTTGCAAAATAGAGTCCTCCTTGTATTATCAAAAGTGTTTCTATTTACAATGAAGCCTGTCTGATCTATATCTATAATACCTGGGATGATTGTCTTCAATCTATCAGCAAAAATACTCAAACATTTTATAATCAACATTAAGTAATGAAATGGGTTGATATGAAGTGCATCTAGTTGGGTCTTTATTGGGTTTTAAAATTGGTGAAATAAATGTGTATTGCCAAGATGGGGGAGTTATTAGCTCATTTTGGGCCAAAATAAAAACCTTATGTATTAATGAGTATGTACTTTTAGAAAGAATTTTATATATCTCTGGTATAATACCATCATTACCTGGTGCTTTGTTTGATTTAAGCTTGTTTATTTGTGTAACAACCTCTGTATATGAAATATTTTTATCCAATAGTTTAATCTGTTGTTTATTAAGTTTTTTATTCATGTTTGTAGTTATAAATTCCTTTAGTTTATCTTTAGGTTCCATGTTAATGTTATTATGATTAATTTTGTGAAAGTGATTTCTAAATTCATCTAATATTTCTGGTAGACTAGAAACATTCTTCTTTTTCCTTAGAGAGAAAATTTCTTTGATATGATTTTGCTTATTCAACCTTTTTGTTTTATTTTTAAGTCTATGTAAGTATTTGGGGCTTATTGAGTAAGACAAAACTTGTATTTCTCTAAAGTTATTTTAACTTTATGGGTTAAAATTTCTTTGTATTTCTCATTTAGTTTGTTTATTTCTTCAATGACTTTCTTGTCCATAATATTTTCTTTATTATTATGCTTATAAGAGTCTAATTTACTTTGAATATCTAATAATTCCTTATCCCAAGATTTCCTTTTATTATTATACCATCTGATACTTTGTCCATATAGATATGATTTTAAAGCATCCCAAACATAAACAATGGAGACTTCAGGAGTATTATTTATGTCTAAAAAATGTCGCACTTCTGAAAGTATATAATCTTTATAGTCTTTTAGTTGCGTTAAGTATGCTGGTATCCTTTTGATCTGAACATTGTAAGTACTTTTTATCATGAACTCAAAGACAATTGAATTATGATCTGATATAGGACAGAAAATGATTTTAGAGTTAATTAATTCTGTTACCATCTGGTTAGAAATAAAGACTCTATCTATTTTTGAATAAGTTTTATATCTGTTAGACTCAAAATCATTACCATACACCTTTTTTTCTATCTGATTATTAATATCATTTAAATGATAAGAATTAACAAAATCCTTTAAATGTTTTGCATTAGATGTAATTTTCCTTTTTCCTATAGTAGTAGTATCTTTTTCATGTAGGATACAATTAAAGTCACCTGCTAAAATAATATCTCCTATAGAGAATGATATGATCTTATTAAGATGGTATTTCACTGTATTAATACCAATTCCTGGTATCCAATATATATTGATTAATGTATAAGTCTTTCCATTAATTTGTATTGTAACCATACAAAACATTCCTTTTTAAGACTTAATAGTTTTAGGAATGGGCATACTTTTATTCCATAAAATAGCCACCCCTCTTTTTTTTCTGAGTGTGCTCTGAACTAACTAATACTGTATATTTATTTGTGGCTAATTTATCAATATCTTTTTTCAGATGATGTGTTTCTTGAAGGAATACAAAGTTGGCCTTATGTAAATTAATGTATCTTATTAAGCTTGCCCTTTTACATGGGTTATTCAGTCCATTAATGTTTAAAGAAATTCCTTTTAGAGAAGTCATTTGGCATTTTTAAAACATATAAAACTTATAATCAGAATAACAATTAACAAAATAAATAATGTTATACCTCCTACTTTAGGTGTACCTTTAAATATAGCTGTATTTATTGAATCTCTTATGGGATTTTGTATAAGATTCGATTTTGTTTGTAGTGACAATGAGCTTACAAAATGTATTGTGGATGTCAGAACTATATACAAACAACAGTGAACAGAAGAAAATAATATAAGGATTAAACCTTGCACCCAGCCTGGAGTTAAAAACTCCAACTTTGAGTAGTACATACTACTCAAGTTAACCCCCTACCCTAAGCAGCAGTACCTCAGCTGCCACCTTATCAATTTAATACTAGTTATTATTAACTAAAATTAACAACTTTCAATTAGATTATCTAGTAAGACAAAGCTAAACATTTGATAAATCAGCATCGTATAAACAAATAGAAACTTTTAAAAACAATTCATACTGCTATGTACATCTTTTTAATATAATACATTTATAATCAAATAGCATTCAAATAAACTTGATAATAGGAACCAAGAAGAGAGAGAGAAATAAAAGAAGTGAGAGAGGGAGAGAGAGAGAAAAAAAAGAGGGCATATCTACATATTAATTTATTCAAAGTTTGTAAAAATAAGTTCTGATGTTCATTTAAAGTCAATAACTTAGGCTATTATGGTTCAGACATTACATATGTTAAGATGTACCTATTTACTGTCCTAGAAATGCAGTTAACAGCTTCCAAAAGACTTTAAATTACTTGCATCAAAGCTTTTTTCTCATACTTATTATTGCCAGTAAAATAAAATATTATATTTATAGAAATGGTTATAAATCATACTGCATAGCTATGTAAATTCCCAAATATGCTTGCATTATTGTGAAGAAAGCCATCTGTATTTTATATATCTGAACTGCTGCTTTAAAATATGTCACATGACAACTTCTTCTAAGATAAAGTCATAATGATATTTATGCTTGTCAGTTAGATAAGTCAAATGAATTGTAGCAATGCATATGTTTAAATCATAAGTATTTACATACATTAATATGTTGCAGTCAAGTAAACTTTCAAAAACATATGTATATATGTTTCACTGTCTATGCCTTCTAAAATATCACATTTGCTTACTATGGGATACTGAATCATTTAAAATCATTATAACTTTCATATTTTATAAATTATAACATGGATAAGTAAGTAGTTATAAAAAATAACTCACATTTAAATGTTCTAGAGTTCATTTTCCATCGCAGAGTCGCATTTGCAGCAGTTCTACTTCCTGGTAGAGTGTTCTTGAATCTGCGATGTGTCAGTGTGAATTCAGGGGTCAAAGTTCAAATTGACTGTATTCAGCTTCTCTGCGTGAATTCTGAGTGTTGAAGCTTTTAAAATAACTCGAGGACACTACTCACGAGGTAACCCACATCCCAAATTGTCTCCCTTAACATTCTGGCGGGAATTTTGATAAAAGCAAGTAACTGACATTCATTTAGCAATATAAATGAAACTAAACAGAGCAAAACCTTCGCGAAGTATTTTACAAGTTATTACAGCCTGTATGACAGTGAAACTAAGCCCACAGTTATTAATATATAATACAACTAATTATTTATGCCCCTATTCAATTTTTATACAAATCTTATTTACTGTATCAGTATGATCAAAAGCATGTAAATGTACTTATATGAAAGAAAATAGAGAGAGAACAGAAAAAAAAGAGAGTAGAAAATAAAAAGAGAGTAAGAGAAAAAATAAAAAAATAAAAAAGGAAGCTATAAAAAGTATCTACAGTGGAATATTACTTGCTGTTTATATTAATAAAGATAGATATGAAACATATTATTTACTACTATTTAGTTCTAATTATTAGTAATTAAAACATGACATATTTGTAAACAAGTATAAGCAATAGAATCATGGGGAAATAATTAGCAAGAGTATTTAAACAGCATATATACTTTTTTACAAGGAATAAATAAGTTATTATTCCACTTATCATATTTTCATTACACTTCTCTCCCTGCCCTCCCCCACCCCTTACTGAATGCATAATCTAAAAAGAATGTCATTATTTAAAATAAAAGAAAGAAAGAAAAAAAAAATTATCAAATTACTAACCTTGGTTCTCTTTGTCACAAAGAGAAACAGATTGATTGATAGCTTGTTATTAGTTCCTCAGATATTTTGACTATTTATGAAACAAAAACAGTTCTTTGTACACATAAAATAACTTTGATTAAATCTTTTTCGGAATATTTGTGGCTTTCTGAAATGCAGTAACTGTATTTAAAAAGATTAATAGTGAAGAAAAAAGAGAGAGAAAAAAAGAAAAAACATAGAACAAGTCATTTGTTTTTTAGTCTTTTTTTCTTCTCTGAAGTCTTCCATGAAGCTTCTGTTGCCAACCTCTTTAATGAAGGACTAGCCCATTCCATTTCCTCTATTTTATCCAAAATCTTATTTTTTTGATAAACAGCAATGCAGAGTCTAAGTCTTCAAAAATTCTAGGGCCATCAGGAAGAAAGATTTTTAGTTTGGCAGGAAACAAGGTAGGTTTTAAACTGTGCTTTCTTAAGCTCCCTTATTAATGGCAGAAACACTTTTCTTTTAGTTATTACCAAGGAAGAATAGTCATTGTCAAAACGCACAGTTGCCTCAGTAATTTTAACAGGTGCTTTAGCCCAAGCAGATTTAAGTACCATCTCTTTATCAAAAGATGATAGAAATCTAACTATAACTGATCTAGGATACTTTTTGTTAGAGTTAGAGTTAGAATTAGATATGGATCTATGGGCTCTTTCGATACCAAAAGAAAATGCTTCTGGCAAGTCTAAAGTTTTAGGGAGCCATGTATTTAAAAAAGAAGTAATATTGTTACCTTCAATATTTTCTGGCAGTCCAAAAATCCTAATGTTATTGCGCCTAGATCTATTTTCCAGGTCATCAAGTTTAGTTTGTAGATGTGTGTTTTGTTTCAGCAAAAACTCAATGTTGATTTCTTCTTCTTGGATTCTATTCTCCATGTCATTTACAGTCTCGTCTATGCCTGTAATCTGAGTCTTCTGTTGTTGCAAGTCTATATGTAACAAGTCTATTTGTTTTGTAGTTTTTTCTATGAAGGTATCAATTTTAGTATCCAGTTTATCCATTTTGTAGATATCAGAGACTGAAGTTCTTTCTTGATGCTGGAATCTTGAGAATTTGTCTTACTGGAACTCATTTCAAACAGAGGAGCTGACAAAAAAATTTCCAAGGTGATTTCTGACAGGAATATTATTACAATTTTCTTTCTTTTTTAGATATTATTCAAGAAATAGATATTCCAAACGTATTTAGAAAGAAGTAATTATTTCCTGTCAGTGCTGTGAAATTGGTGGAGCTGAAGAAATCTGCTGCTATCCTGTGTTCATCCTTGGCCACGCCCATCGGTAGACAGTAAATTTGAGAACCATGCAAAGGGCAAAACTTACCCAGATGACTAATGTAATTTCCTACAATCAGCTGTGGGGAAGTGTGCTGAAAATGCAGGAAAAGACACTGAAGAAAGGAAATGTTTTGAATAATAGAACACAGGACTGCAGTTTTGACTGGGGGGAATAAACACTTATGGACAAGATTAACATGCAGTGAAGAGCTATGAACTTCTTTGGACAGTTGCTGAAACCCCCAGCCACCATAGCTAACAGATTGAAGAAGCATAACATAGAAACAGTACTGTGATGGTACTTGTTTACTGGAATAAAAAAGAATAATGGGATAGACACTTGGAGTCCTACAAAGTTGATAAGCATGCAGTTCATGAGACCATTGGGTAGTCTATCCCAAATTCCAAACTACAACCGAGCACTGAATGGTTAAGTGAATTATTCAAGGTTGCATAGTGGAAAAATGAAAACGAAAAGAATCAAACCTTGTACTCCAAGCACAGGAAGCAGAGCTTTAGTCCTCTGTACTTACTGCCAGATATGTTACAAGTGCAATTACAGGAACAGAAATGGGTTGCTACGTGCCTCAATTCACTGATGCTTGTAACAGGAGTGCAGTTTCCTGCAAAAGTACACAGAGTATCTTGCAGAGCAAGTTGCACAAGTAGTACTTGTGTCATTCTCAAGCAGTAAGTTTTGCTAAAGAGTGTTTGTGCTGTACATCAACAGATCAGTTAATGAGCAAAATAACATTAAAAGAGAGAAACCTGATGCTAGAAGACATCTGTGTTGAGAAAAAAATCCAAAGATAAGGAATAGAAAGTTAGTAGTGTATTACTGAAGAATTGTATAGCAGCATAGCAAGGAGCAAAAGAACACAACGTTAGTTATAAAACAAATGCAACTGATTCAGAATTTCTTACAATATTCAAACCCCCCCCCAAAAAAAAAAAAAATGCCCTCATAGCAGGAACTAGGGAATAGATTTATTGTATTCCCTTAATTTTACTGTGTCATTATCAAGGAGTCAGGTTTGTAGAAGGGGGATTTTCCTGTACTTTAACAAATCACTGTATGAGAATAAATAAAAACGAGAAAAGTGCTACAAGACATCTGTGCTTAAGAACAAAATATTATCCAAGTTAAGGAATAGAAAATTGGTCATATTTTGTTGTAGACCTACTCCGTAAAGGGGAAGAAGTACATGACATGAGTTGTAAAACAAATGAAAATGAGCATTTTCTACAACATTCAGGTAAAATAAATAAATAAAAGTAATAAAATCTTTATACTGCAGGAACCGGAATTATTCTCAAATCCCTTCCTTCAAGTAGCAACTATGACACATGAAATATAATGCACTCCAAGTGCAGTACAGTTTTGACACCTTAGAAACAGTGTGGGGGAGAGGGCTGTTCAGCTCAGAGTAGAAAAGGGTGCTTTGAACAAAGGCCTGCAGTGAAACTACTTTTTTAGTTGTAACTGTGTAACTCCTTAGATTATTGTAAACCAGGCTCTGAGACAAAGGTAAATGAGGGTCATTCCAGGAAAAAAAAAGCAGCAGTCCTGTTACAGAAGGTGACCGACACTAATTTCATTATATGTCAGTGGGATGGGAATCTTCCTCATGTCCAGCAGGACTTGTAATAAGCAGACTTGAAATGAATTCTGGAAAAGAGGGTTTAAGAAAAACAAGTTCACTGTGCTATGTTAAACCCCACTGGTAGCCATTTACGGAAAACAACTTACAATTCTATAAAAATTACTCTCTGGTGATTTTGAGATGTTAAAATAGCACAGGAAACAAGGAAAGAGTGAAAAAAAAAAAAAATATATATATATATATATACGCTGTCCGGTTCGATTCTCAGCTAGAGCGTCTTCTGCGTGGAGACATGCGTGAATGGGCGTACCTTCGTTGGTTGTGAGTCAGAGCTGGTAACTCGGCACGTAAAAATCAACTACCAATCATTAGATATGGGTCTACTTGATATAGCCGAAATTTCAAAATGTCTACTTTTATATGACCGACATTTGAAATCTCAACCATACAAGTAAAACACAAACTTACCTTAATGCTGCTAGCAGGGGGGCTTCACCCACCTGCACCCCCCCACACACCCCGTAACTTAAATATACCAACTCTGAGATCGCACTACAGTGCGGAAGTGGAAAATCTTTCCATTCCACACTGTAGCGTAATGCTGGTTCCCCATGGTTGACATTTCAAATGTTGATCATATGGTCTCGGCCATATGAATGTCAACACTTTGAAATATCGACCATTAGAAGGGGACCCATGGTGCTGCGGTAGCGTATTCGCTTCATAGTAAGACACTGTCCGGTTCGATTCTCAGCTAGAGCGTCTTCTGCATGGAGACATGCGTGAATGGGCGTACCTTTGTTGAAGATTGTGCATCAGGCCTGGCAAGCCGGTACATAAAAATCAACTGCCAGTCATTAGCGGACCGGAGTTCCGCTGTGGCGACCCCTAACCGGGAAAAGCCGAAAGACACAAGCAAAGAAGGGGACCCATATATATATATATATATATATATATATATATATATATATATATATATATATTTTTTTTTTTGTCTTAATGTGGAGTTTTCCTTTAAGGGCTTTGAGGTTGTATCCTGCATCTTAATGGTTCTCCTTGCAAAGCTGCACATGATAAATCTCTATTGGTTACTAAAAACAGTTTGGAAACAACATTTTCAACCCCAGGAAATCCTGTTACCTTTTCTCATCTGCCTAAAAAGGAGCTGCTTTGGTGGAAAGACACCATCCTGAAGAACCAAGGAGTGAACTTGTCTTTACTAGAGAGAAAAAAAAACTTCATCTGATATAGGGACCTAAACCTTGTCACCACAATAAACATAACATGCTGGAGGGATAGATTCCTGTCCCAGAGACTTCCCATACTCTGGAACAAACTACCTGTCTATATCAAACAAAGCTCCTCATTAGCACTCTTCAAGAAAAATCTTGATGATTAGATGGGAAATAGGAAATTCACCCCAGGGATCACCTCTGTGGCTCTGATCGACAGGGGCACAGGAAAATAATTTTC
>NC_056748.1:665117445-665119945 GCF_019279795.1 Protopterus annectens
CAGGCTACCCCTTCCAAAAGAAAAAGAGACTTGTCCCCAGTATTTTTATCTGAACAGGAGTCCGCTGACTCTGATGCTCCTGAATATGAAAACATGCAACCCCTCTCTGCTTATGAGGATTTTGATGCCGAGGAATCCATTCCTTCTGCCTCTCCACCCGAGAATTTTTCATTTGGGGAAACCCTTCATACTTTAAGTGAGCAATTTCCAATGGGAATGTCAAGACTATCCTCTGTCAAAAAACAGACTCGGGGAATTCGTAGATTTACCACAGCACAGACCTTTGGCCATTCCTCCTGTCCTGGATGTTGTGGATGATGTTTTTATGGAATCCAATTAGACTCCTGACACCCTTCCTCCTGCTCCCAGGAAACCTGACAGGTACTACAGAGTTCCTGACTCACAAATTCCTTTTCAAATATCCTACTGCTGACCCAGAGGTCCTCTCTCAAGGACCTAAAGGAATGAAAGCAACCTCAGCTAAGAATCCCACCCCCTCAGACAGGGATTCCCGAGCTTTAGACAGAGGGGGTAAAAAAGTATACACCTCTGCTACTCTTGCTATTAGAGCATTAAATTGTCAGTTCCACATGCTGAAATAGCAGCATACCATGGAACTCCTCAAACAAAAAATATCTTTGTTTCCTGCTTGTGCAGAAAATTAAGAATTACAAGAGCTTATGCATTCTGCAAGTCAAGTTACTAAGCACATCTTGCAATGTGGCTTTGACGCCCTAGAAGCATCTTGCAGGGCAGCAGTCACTGGTTCTGTCTTTAGAAGGCATGCTTGGCTTAAGGAACAGACCTTGCCAGACCATGTCAAATCCAAATTATTGGACGCACCACTGAACAAAGACAGTTTATTTGGCACCAAGGCAGAAGAGGTCTTGTAAAAAATGTCTATGCAGACAGCTGGACTTCTTACAGGTCCAGCCTCCAAGGTTCAGTAGGCATTGCCCCACCAAGCACTGGTCCTTTCCTTCTCCCTCCAGGCCAGCTGAGCCAAGACCCAGGGGAAGCAGACCCCCCCCCCCCCAGACAGCAGCCCCAGGGAATGCAGAGGTCTAAGCAATGGCGTTCCTCCTCTTCAAAAACAGAAAGTGCAACGCCACCCCTTATGGTTAGAACTCACAATGACTTTACACCTCCACCCCTTACCTCTGCCCACCTGCGTGTGCCCCTAGGAGGAAAACTATCCTTCCATGCAAGCAACTGGGCCTCTATTACCAATGACCGATGGCTCCTCAACATAGTGTTCTAGGGATACAAATTTTATTTCTACACTCTGCCAACCCCAGAAGGGTTCCCAGATCTTCCTCCAAACCAGTGGGCAGAGGCCAAAAAACAAGTTCTTTCCTTGCTCTCTATGAGGGCAATACATCATGTTCCTGCAGAACAGATAGGCCACGGTATTCTATTCCAGACTCTTCTTGGTACCCAGAAAAGAGGGCACCTGGTGCCCAATCCTCAATCTATCCATTCTAAACACCTTTCTGGTGATACCAAAATTCAGAATGCTCACCCTCCAACAGCTTCTTCCTATGCTTTCCAAGGATGCTTGGTTAGCCACCCTAGACCTAAAAGAGGCCTACCTACATATCCCAATCAGGGAATCATGCAGGAAATATCTACGTTTCAGGGCAGGATCTATGCACTTTCAGTTCTCTGTGCTTCCCTTTGGTTTATCCACTGCTCCCAGAGTTTCACAAAATGCCTGGCTCCAGCCACTGCTTTTTGCAGACAAAGAAATATTCAAATTTATCCCTACGTAGACAATTGCCTGATTCAGGCGGACAGTCAGGAAAAGCTGTTACAGCACCTGACCTTTGTGAAGGACCTACTGACCTCCCTGGGATGTACTATCAACGAAAAGAAATCAAAACTAGTCCCCACACAAATAATTGTATTCCTGCGAGCAAGCCTGGCGCAGCATCCCAGATGGCATTCCTTACTCCAGAAAAGCAAGCCTACCTGACAGGTTACTTCTCTCAACTAGCCACCAGAACCCAGTTATCCACAAGGCAAATCCTGCAAAAGCTCTAGGGTTCATGGCCTCCTGCATTCTGCTCATTCCATATGCCAGACTGCATATGAGGAAACTACAATGGCACCTAAAAAGCCTTTGGTGTCAATACTCTCAAGACCTGGAAACTGTCATACCAATGATACCTTGTCTGAGGAAAGATTTTCTTTGGTGGGCAGCAGCATGCAACCACAACAAGGGACTTCCCTTCCCACAGCCCCATGCCTCCCAGACCCTCACCACAGATGCATTAGACTATGCCTGGGGTGCACAACTGGACGGCAGGTGCATTCAGGCCCATTGGAGCCTAAATCAAATACATCTGCACATCAACCAGACATCAGCACACCCTGACAGCTTTCAGATCCCTACTCTCCCTGGGGCCTCTACTAATCAAAACAGACAGCACCACATTGATGTGATATATCAACAAGCAGGGAGAGACTCCCTCTTATCCTCTCTGCAGGCTCGCCATGA
>NC_056748.1:665124945-665262445 GCF_019279795.1 Protopterus annectens
TTTCTTCTTCTGTCAAATTTGTCAGCCCAGTATTGTGATGGTGGGGATAATTATTCCTAATGACATTACACACAACATTCTCAAAACTCTGAATATCATGTTGAAGAGGTGGATTATATGTACCATGTCTTTTTGGCCCTTTAGACTCATTAGCAGTTGTATTATTCCCTAAGATCACAGATAAATTCAACCTTCTAGTAAAAAGTTTTATATCCAATAATATATTACTCTAATACAAGGTACTTGATATGGCACAAAAGTGAAACCTTTGGTAAAAAGTTTGAAAAAAGTGTCAGAAATATCCATTCCTGTGAAATTAAAAATGTTGAAATCATTGTAAGAACAAACAATAGAATTCGCTATTGTGCTTTCCTTTTCATTCCCAACTAAAAAGCTTTGTGAAAAAGTTTCATGATTCACATCAGTTTCCACTGAACTTGTACTTAATTTCTGTGCTGTCGATAGTTCCCCGCCGCTTGGGCGTAGGGTGACTGTTGTGGGGTCCTGTTTTATATCCTCTCTGACCTCCTGAGGCCAAATTCCTCTAAAGGGAAATGGTTGTTGTAGTATTCTTCCTGATAATTTACCCTGTGATCATTTGTATCACCAACAGTATGTTGGTTCTGGTATTCATCATCATTGTCGACCTCATGTATCCCTTCCCTATTATGGTCAGTATAATGTGGGTAGTTATAATGTTTAACACCCCGAGTCTGATATTGTCTATGATAAGATGTGTTGTCATTATAAGCATTGTTAGACTGATAGTCCTTTAAATCCCTTCTTAATTTAGATATTTTCCTGTTGTAGTTACGTGATGTAGTAACATCAGCGTCTTGTATAGTTCTATAGTATATTCGTTTATGTTCGTCAATAGAAAATAATAAATCTTCAGATCTCTTTGTATAATCTATCAATAGTATTTTTGTCTTTTTCCATTCTACTTTCATTGTGTTTCATAAGTGCCTTAATGACAGATAACCCACATTCATCAAAGATAGCACATATTTCCTTAAATAATATTTCATCTGTTTCAAAGTCTATATTGTTTGGAAATTTTGTAATTCTAAGTCCCTTGGGTACAATATGCTCATGAAGGCATCTACTAAAATACCAATTTTCCACAGACACATTTTTATACTTGGTTAACAGCATTTTAAAATGTTTACATTTATCCTTGTAAGTAATGTAATTACTATTGTGTTGTTCCTGTTCTCTTGCATTGTTATTTAAAAAAGATTTGTTTAACCAATTTTGAAAGTCCATGTTATGGTATCTTGTGTAGTCGTCTTCATTCCTATGACGAACTTGATGTCTTTCAGAATTATTCACAGGACCAGTCCTCACTTCCTGTGTGTTAGGTAGCTCCCTATGTGGTCCATAAGCCCCTCTCCCTTGTGATTCTGTTCAGTTGATTTTGGGGCTGCTCTGTGCACAAGGAATAGAATTCCCAGCTTCATCTTGTGCACAATTCTGTGAGTGACTTTGAATGATTCTGATTAACTCACTAAGAAGGGAATTGTCACCCGACATTGTAAATGTGTTATTACTCTAGTTGGCAGACTCGAGGGTAAATAAGATGAAAAACTAGTTGCTTCCAAACAAAATTCACTTCAACGACCTGTTCAATAGTGGAATCTAATATAAACAGTGTCCGTAATTCAAACCCACTAGTTGAAGTGATAGAGGTACACACGCAGTCAAGATTCGTGTTCTTAATCAAACACTGATTAGTTAGGAAAAATTAAACTCAACACCGTCGAAATGCTTTAACGTGTTGGCTGCTTAGTATAGTTAATGAGAGTAACTCGACTCAGGAAGTACTCCAAAAAATATATGTATAATGTGAAAATCATAAAGAACATACACAACCCCTGGTGGAATAGTGTAGATATAAATATCTCTTTTAAGGAAAAGTACCTGTGTTTTCGTACAAAGTAACGTCTCTGAATGACGTGCTGCCCTTTATATCCACTTCAAACCAGGCTGACGTACAATACAAGACCAAAAGGATCTAATAAATCAAACGACCATCCCAGGAATAAGCGTACAACCCGTTCCGAACTGAACCAGTACCATCCGATCAAAGAATACGTGTATTCCGCTCCAAACACTGGAAACCTTGCTTCAGAGAAAAGCGCTGAACCATACAGCTCCGACTGTTGTCAAGCAAGCGTAACCTGCAGCTAATTCACGTTGTATCAAGTGCTAGTAGCCCAGGTACCAATAGATATTTCAAAAACACACGTACCGCCAGTCAAAGGGTGCAGCTGTAACACTCAGAAGGATACCTTGCTCCACGCTGGAAGAACCAGGAACCAAGAAAATCTTTAAAAGGAACTCAAAACAAACAAGCCAGCAGATGGAGAAACAGGAAATCCAAATGGTGAATACCAAGCACCCGACTCCACGGCAGTTAAATCACTCTTTTATTTCACATAAAAACAGAGAAAGAGATTGAGCGCTTTCGTCTCCACCCTGGAGACCTTTTCAGAATCAATTAAGACAGACAAACATTGCTAATTTATACAGTTACCAATGCTTTTACTTTTTTTTTGTGTTTTTTTTTTTTTATATATATATATACATATATATTTTTAATATAATTTTTAAACACATTTTTTATGTATTTACAGCTTTAAGTATAAGGAACAAGAACTAAACAATAGCTACATGTGGTCCTTTCATCCCTGACACACAGTTTTGTTTTGTTTTATTTACAAACCTGCATCTAAGCGTTTAAAAAGTATAACATTTGAAATGTCTATAATTCGTGTGAGTGGTGGCTTAGTGTAATGAATTAATTCAATTTTATATTGTTTTATTGTTTAATTGAGTAATGATCAATTTACCAGCATTGGTAACTGTATAAATTAGCAATGTTTGTCTGTCTTAATTGATTCTGAAGAGGTCTCCAGGGTGGAGACGAAAGTGCTCAATCTCTTTCTCTGTTTTTATGTGAAATAAAAGAGTGATTTAACTGCCGTGGAGTCGGGTGCTTGGTATTCACCATTTGGATTTCCTGTTTCTCCATCTGCTGGGTTGTTTGTTTTGAATTTTTAGAGGTTATGTTTGGGGAGGGTATGTTAATTTGGCCATTGCTGTATGCCTCTGTATAGCCGAAGCCGGAGAGTCAGACCAGGGGTGAATTTGAGTTCTCAGCCATTGGTCAGTGTGTTAGGGATGGACAGTGCTTCCCATGGATGGGAGAGCCTGTTCCAGAGCATGAGGATACTCTGGAGACACTTATCTGTCTCGCCAAACTTCTGCACTTATTACCCTTCCTAGTAGCTATGACATGCAGATTGTATAATTAAAAATCGTGTTATTTTTTGTACTTTAAGCTGAAAGATTATTCAGTACATGCTGTGCTTACAGTTATAATCATAAGACCCTTTCCATCATTTTATTAAAAAAGGTTCGTACATTTCTTGGACTGACTTTTTTTTTTATTTTAGAACCACAGCCTTTGTACTCTGAATTCTGTGGCTATTTATAACAGTAGTCTAATATTTGGTAAACACAGACACTTCTCACAACATATGATGGCTGCTAATGTTAATTCCTACTACTTCCAGGCTACTGCTGCTGTTAGATACATGAATTAAAACTTAAAAGAGAGTTATTTTTCTAAACAAGTGTGTGCATTTGTGATATGACACAACAGTATTACAGATTATGAATTATTAATTATTAGAACCAAATTACCTTATACACCTTATGTATGATGCTTCCTGAACCTTCTTGAAGTAAAATGCATACTGGCATATTAGGAGAGAGATGTGAGTAGAATATGAGGTTGGCGTTGTGCTGATAGTCAAGGAGAATGAGTACAGAGTATGTTTGTGTGTCATGTTAACAGTCTATGGGAGTGGGAAAAGTACAGAGGCTAGCGACTGGCACAGTTGGACTGCAATTAGTAGTTAGAGGGAGATGTAGTTGTGGAGGGGATTGGGTGCTGTTGGTGTATAGTGTTACCCAAGTGTATAAAGCAAGAAATTGGTGCTAGTGCTAGGGGGCTGGAAACTTGAAGAAAGAAGGATAGAATATAGGGATACTTCTGGAAATATCTTTATATTTGGATATATGTTACCCTATTACCTAGACTATTTTAAGATATCCAGAATGTTTGTTTGTTGTCCGGAGTAGAAATTGATGTCCATATGCTTCTATGTAAAATGGCTGGTGTATGATTTTGATTTAGTGGTTTTCGAAAAAAAAAAGTCAGTTTACTGCAAAAAATTAGAAGAATACTGTAGCGATCTTTATATTGCAGTACTATGTTACAGTACCTCAGTTCCCATTTGCTTGTTCTGCGACAGCAGGTAGGCAAATTGCTTAACCAGACTGCCCAACAGGTCATCCTTGAAGGAGGCATTTTTCTAGTGGGTTTACCCTGTTTACAGATGAGTAAAATAGAGCCAGTTCAGTTTCTGTTTGTATAAATAATGACATGCTATTTATGCAGCGTTCCAGTCTGGCAGTGTTTATGATGCATGTTAAATATTAGTACAGGCATGGGTATTTTTCATCTATTTCCACTTCATAAAATAAAAATATGGTATTGCTTGCAGGCTGTGCAGATGTTGCTGTTACTGTGATTTTCACAAAAGATGATAGTGTATGGCATTAGTGTAGCAACAAGTCCTTGAAGAGAAGTAACAGTAAAAATACTCTCCTTACAACCCTCTGGGGCTGGTAACAGCTAATTCTGAAAATTCAAAGACTGCTACCTTTATTTCAGGATAGTTAAATTGACTGCCATTTTAGCTAGCAAGATTTTTCTTTGTGGAAATAATGCAGAATTGACTGGGCTTAGTGTAATTGCTGGGCAGAAGTCTTGGATTTGTTTGGCAGTAAAATTGTAAGAAATTACAGTTGTGTTATTTGAATCAAATTGGCACAGCTTTACTAGTTACTAATTTTATACTGTGTATACAACAGGATTTTTGTTATTCTTTAGCAGTTTGCCTACTGTGTTTTTATAATGTTAATTCATTTTGGATATGTATGACATAGAGGCAGCAGTTTGTAGGTAAACCCAAATGCTATAATTTCCTGTTATTGAAAACTTTCCTCAAAGATCTTCTGTTATATTAAGTACCTTACACATGGAGGATTATGATGTGGTCTCCGATCATAACCAGCTTGTGTGTTTGAGACATGGATACTAAGAAATTCACCTCAAACGAAGCTCTGCATTGATGCTGAGAACACAGAGTAAGTTGGTTATGATCAGAGACCCAATTTCTAACTCTTTGAAGTGCATGGATCTTTATTTGCTCCATGTACTACTAATGATAGAAGAAAGTGTAAAAGTGCAAAGCATTCTCTTGGCTTTCAAACACTTGGAAAATTGCTAAAGCACTTAATGCTGTCATAGAAGACGGCAGGAAGAAACAGTGCCTGTGTGAAAATAATGACTTTAAAAGCGGCTATAGATGCTTAGTTCTGCTACAGTTTTTTTGTGCAAAGCTAAGCAAAAGCATCTAACTGCTTTTAAAAGTTGTTATCTTCTGCCTATGTTCTTAGCCAGCCAACACTGCCTGCTGTTCATCTCTACAGCTTTTGTTAGGCACACCTAAGCACTATTAAGATTGGGCCTTGCACTTGGGACATCTTTTAATAGGTTTATCATTTTCCCCGATTTCAAAGCCCAAATGTGATCCTCCATGCACTACAAATGAAATGCATGACTTACTTGCCTCTTTCAGGTAAACTCTTTGGGGAGAATGCTTTGAAAATTTGCTGTTATGGTGAGTCGTGTAACATTGTTGAACTAACTTTGTAGATACTTAGTTGAGTAAACTGTTTGGTATGAATTCTTTTAACAGATGCCATTTTTTTTTCTGCAGGTCAATCGTAGGTCGAAGGTTTTTCTTTTTAGTCGGAACACTTTATTTATATAGGTGTTTAACAATGTATGTAACAACCCTTCCTGTGCCTGGAATGCATTTCAGTTGTTCGCCAAAGGTAAGACTGACAAACCCAATTCAGTATGTAAATGTATGTGTTTTATACTTAGGTCTTCTCAGAAATTAAAACAGAAAAAGTGTTTAGCCATTTGTACACAGTGAGACTTTGCAGCAGGAGACTTAACATTCCAGTATTTAAACTTTGAGAATGAAACTACAGGATAAGAAGTGTTTTTTCCGTACACTTCAACATTTGGGTATTTGAATTCAAGTAGATCTGATAGCCAGCAACTTTTGATTCTTCAGTCTGTGTCATCTGTCCTGTAATGTCCTGTTTACCTAAAGCTCCCCAAATCTCATTTGCTGCTTCCTGTGACACTTGCTCTGCAAAGCCCTGTGTATTTATAAAGTTAAGTACATCTTTGATTCTTTTTGAGTATTTTTTCTATATTTATTCCTCTCCTAATTATCTTTAGAGTGTCTAGTTTAGGATCTATTTAGTTATTTTACTTTTTTTCTGTTCTTAGCATTTTCTTCCTTTTTAATCCTCCTTAAATTAGAGAATACTAAGATTTTTATTTTTATTTATAACTGTTGACAGATTTTTCTATATTGTTAGACTTTGTAATGAGATAGGTGCTCAGCTTTATAGTGCTTGTGTGACTCCCTTTCCTGCTAATTGATTCTAAGGCCTTGGGTTTTCATAAGCGGCATAAATTCAGGACTCCCTTTCCTGCTAATTGATTCTAAGGCCTTGGGTTTTCATAAGCGGCATAAATTCACTCCCAGGACCCTCGGCAGATGTGTCTACTGCCTTGGGCCCAAGCACCTTTCTATGGATTGTCAGGCTTGTTAGGCCTTCTGGTCCTGCATGCTGGCTGACCTATTGGCAAAATTGTTTTTGAAAGGTTTGTTTCCACCTGCTGCAGCCATTTTTGCTTCAGCACCCTCATCACCTTCTCCTTCCAAAGCTGTAGAGAAAAGAAAGGAGAGTAAGAAGAACAATAAGAGTGAGAATGAAAAACCTAAAAAGATAGTAAAATGCATTCCATTTCGCCCTTAGAATGCCAACCAGAACTGAAGACCCTAAGGCTGACTCTGGTTATGTCGAAGGATTCAGAACTGACACCTCTTTGACTCTGATCTCTGCACTGGCATCGGACTTGGACTTGGATCTGACATGCCAAGCCCCTTTCAGCATCTCTAGCTTCAGTTTAGGTCCATTCCCCTTTTACAGCTGTTCCACGCAAACTGGAATTTTCCCCAATGGCATCTCCACTTTGAAGCCGAACCTCTCCTTTCGGAATTCAGGAGGTTCCTCTTCAGTGGTCAAACTCCAGCAAGTTGGTTTCTTTGGCTTCATCATTGTTTAGTAGGTCTTCCAGAAGTGTTAAGGACACTGATCTTGATAAATGTCTAAGAACCATTTGAAGGCTTATAATGGACTTGGAAATTATTCCTTTCCTTCTGTTTTCAGGGGTTAAAGGGTCCCCATCATTTTGGCTCCAACTGTCTAGTCCTCCAGTAAGCCATTTTGAGGCACCACTGCCTTTGGCTTCATAACCCCCCCCCCTCCATAAACCACAGGTTGGTGCAGACAACTTTGGCAGTGACTCATTTCTTGATGTACCAGATTCCACTGTCTTCTAATCATAGTACTTCCCAAAGGTGTGGCATGGGATAGAAGGGAGTTTCTGATTTGACTCTGAGATTTTCAAAGCAGTCTCTGCCCATCTGTACCTCTATCATTGCCTTAGACGGCTCTACCTCAGTTTAAACGTCATATCCAACTGGATCAACAACTAGCAAGTGGTCTTCTCTTGGGTTCTTGGATTCAGGGACACCTCCGGCTAGCCATCTGGCTTTGGTGTCTAAATTCAACTTTGGAGAAGTTTTCATCTCAGTCAGAGAAGGTTTCTTTAGTCCTATTGTTGTAGCCATTTACTTTTTCCCCTGTTGGCTTGGGTTTCTCATGAATTGGTCCATCCTGGGACAGCCTCTGCCATTGAGCCTTGAACAGCCATGGCTTAGGGGCTCCCCTGTTGCTCTTCCCTCCTCCCCAGAGGCTCCCAGGAAGAGTCTGTGCAAGAAGAAGCATTTAGATTCCCCAGAGGAATCTCTGTCTGTGAACTTGGAACTTCATAGTATGTTATCCACCAAATCCCCCTTGAGAATGCCCCTTCTGTTTTTATTTCTCCAAATCTTTTAGTTTCTAATACCATGATGGGAATGGACCCCATTCCTAAGTCAAAATACGATTAAAGTTCATGAAATTAGTATTTTTTTCTATCTTTGTCAGCCAGAAGTGCTCTTAGCAGCACCCACGGTGTGGCCAGCAGTGACTCCTCCTGCAGCTGGTATAGGGTTACATGTATTGTTAACATGTCTAAATATGATTGTAGATTCTTTTTTATAAAACCTGCTACTTCTACTACTGTTGGAATTGTCTGGATATCTTTTTTCCACATTGCTCTTGTTTCTGCTTGCAGATCCTGATATTATATGACTTCGTGTGTCTCTGTACATAAGACACTGTAGTCACTGGCTGTGGCAATTTCATTGACCAATGCTACTTTTACCTTCTTTTCATGGACCACTATATCCAGTTTTTTAGCATCTGTCTTTTAAACTGTTGGTAATGGGTGAGCCCATGTGAGGTAAACTTCATCATTTTCTGTGATGCTCTGTGGCTCATGTTTCCAGTGTTTTTCAGCCACTTCAGTACCATAATGCTTGCACAATCCCCAGTGCAACAGTCTTGTCACATTATTATTATGCCTTTCACTGTACAGTTCTTCTGCCATTAGTATGTCACAACCAGCAACGAGGTGTGTGACTATTTCCAATTCGGTTTCGCAAAACCTACATTGGTCTGTTTCTCCATTTCTCCCACATGTTCAGTGGACATGGTAAACCATCATGCAGGTAGCCCACTATCTTGGGCCGCCATATTAACCTATCATCTCTTGGTTTGAATTTGCCTCTGCTTAACCTTGCCCACGTTCATTCCTGGTTAACATGAAGTTCTTCCATTAGTTTTCTATACTTGCAACTATATTTATGCATTTTCCCACATTTCTTCCCTTCTCATGTTGTCCTTCACCTTATATTCTTTTTTTGGCACATTCATTTGCTGCCTGATTATCTGTTTCTGGTTTGATTTCCATTCCTGCTTGACGCTGATATGCTTCTGCCAGATTAAGCAGATAAGTCATCTCAGATTTATTCTCATGTTTCAAAACTTTCAGTATGTTTGGGTCTTGTGAGGTCAGCAGATGCGTGGAGTCCCACGATCGCAGATCTGTACATTAGTCATTTTCAAGGAGGTCCATCCGTCCTGCACAGGGATATAATCTTGGTATGTACTGATTTTTATAAACTATTTGGTGAGCATGAAGCATCCTTGCTATTTTCCTATCTAATCTATCCATCATGTTTTGTCGCCAGTGAATCACTCCAAAACTGTTAGTTAGGACAGGCAGCGCAAACTGGTTTATAGCTTGGATTTTGTTCCTAGATGTCAGCTCTGTTTTCAGGATTAAAGTCTTCTAAAGGAATCCTTATTAAGTTTTATTTGCATTTGTTCATGTTTTATTGTTGATCCTTCATCAGTTCCCAAATATTTATACACTCCCTCTTGCTCGTATTCTTTTATATCACATTCTTGTCCCAAACAGATGTTCTCTGTTTTAAAGGTTGCTTTTGCACATTTACCAAAACCAAATAACATTTTTATGTCATCTGAAAAAGTTTTGACAACTTGCAGTTGTACTTTCAGTTCGTTACCTGATGAGCTGTACAGATGTCCTTCAAGGATGCATCTGCAGTCATCACATATGGGTTGTCCTTCCTCAGGCAGCCCTTCAGTCGGCCGGATTCCAAAGTCTGGGTCCGGCGTCGGCTGATGTCGCCCTTTCCCCGACGTCAGAGCGCCTGGGGTATAAAAGCGTCAGCCGACGCCATCTTCCTCAGTTTTTCTTGCCGCGTGGTGCCCGAAGCAGAAGCAGTTTGCAAGTGCCGGTCGGCCAGCTCCTGTAATTCAGCTAAACCGAAGACTTCAAAAGCTAAGTACCCCGTTGGGGACTCTTTCTTGCCTCAGCCGATGTCAGATAAAATTAATAATTGCTTAACTTGTGGGAAACAAATACCTCATAAGGATTTCCACTCTTACTGCCTCCCCTGCCTAGGCCCAGACCACGACGTCTCGGCCTGTTCAGCCTGTGCTTCCTTCAACCGACGCACTCTTAGATGTCGGGCGGAGTTTGCAGAGGAATTTTTTGGGGCTAGTTTTGCTTACAATATGCCGTCGGAGACTCTGACTTCACATTTAACAAAGAAACGGAAGGACAAGGACCGACGCACGTGGGCCGCGGTTTCGGCTGAAACCACGGCCAGGCCTACTGCGAGTGTCTCGGTCTCGGCTGAAACAGAGTCCTTGGTACTTCCGACCACCGAAACCGCTCAACCGACTACCTCGGCTCCGAAGGCCCCTACGGAATCGGTTATTGAATCTCCATTAGAAACTGGTGTCCTGGAACCTTCCGACACCATTCCTCTAGACAAAACTACACCAGCACATTGTGCAGCCAGGCCTCCTGCATCCATGTCCATAAAGGCTTTCTCTAGGGCTAAAGCTGCTAAACACCCAAAAGCTTTGCCTCCCAGGGTTATTCCTCAGGGACCCACTACTGGTTCACAGATCCTAAGTTTAGCAGAGGACCTTATTTCATTAATTAGGGGCTCACAGCCTCATCCGGACAGGGGCTCTCAACCTCCTCCAGATAAAAGGCCCAGGGTTGAGCCCTTTGATCCCCACTCCTCAGATGAGGCCTCCAATGGCTCTACTCTCTCAGACTACCAGGAGGAGGCTTTTTCGGCCTACGAGGATTCTGATGCAGAGGAATCTATCCCCTCGGTCTCCCCTCCTGAAGAGCTGTCCTTCGGGGAGACTCTTCACACTATGAGAGAGCATTTCCAATGGCAGGGCCAGGAATTCTCTGATTCCAGGAAGAGATTAAGGATCTTCTTGCATTTGCCTCAGCATAGACCTTTGGCTATTCCTCCTGTTTTGAATGTCATTGATGATGTGTACTCTGAGTCTAGCACAACCCCTGACACTCTCCCTCCGGCTCCTGCCAAACCAGATAGGTACTACAGGGTCCCGGACTCGCATCTTTTCCTTTACAAGGCCCACTCTGCTGATCCAGAAACTATTTCCCAGGGCCCTAAAGGGGTTACAGCTGCCACTACTAAAAATCCACTCCCCTCTGAAAGGGAGTCCAGGACTCTAGAGAGATGGGGTAAAAAGTGTATACTTCTGCTACTCTTTCTATGAGGGCTTTAAATTGTCAATTTCATATGATACAGTACCAAGAGTATTTGTTGAATTGCATAAAAAACTGTCTTCACCTGAACCCCTTGATCGCAAATCACTTCAGGATCTGGTACATAACTCCCAACAGGTTAGCAACCATTTCTTGCAGTGTGGTTATGATGCATTGGAAGCTTCATGTAGGTCAGCTATGACAGGTGCAGTTATACGTAGGCATGCTTGGCTGAAGGAACAATCTTTGCCAGACCATGTTAAAGCAAAGCTTCTGGATGCTCCACTGGAAAAGCAAAAGTTATTTGGCTCCACTGCTCAGGAGGTCTTAAAGAAATTTGAAGAAAAGGCAAAATCTGTACAAACAGTCAAAGATTTTCTTCAAGTCCAACCACCAAGATTCAGCAGAAATTGGCCTTCCAAGAATTGGTCCTTTCCAGACACAGAGAGATTTCAGAGAGGCAAGAACAGGCGTGCCAGAGGTAGAGGGCAAGCTAGAGGCTCCTACAGAGGACGTCAATGGCAGCCTCCCAACCAGAGAGGTAGTGCAGGACCTACAACTGCTGCACAAGGACAGACTCAATGACTTCACTTTGACACCGCCAACCAGGGCTCATTTGGAAGCACCTTTGGGCGGAAAGCTTTCTTTATTCACAGAAAATTGGCACAGTATTACAAGGGATAAATGGACACTACAAATAATAGACAAAGGATACAGGTTCCATTTCCACACATTACCAAAAAGAAAAGGCATGCCAGACCTGCCACCAAATCAAAGGGCAGAGGCTTTGAAACAAATCTCCAACTTAATGCAAATGAAAGCTATAGAAAAGGTTCCTCTCTCAGAACAAGGCCAAGGATTTTATTCCAGAGTATTCCTTGTTCCAAGAAAAGAAAAGCAATGGAGGCATATTCTCAACTTGTCCGCACTGAATACTTATCTCATTGTGCCAAAATTCAAAATGCTGACTCTACAGCAACTCCTTCCCATGCTGGGCAAGGGGTCTTGGCTGGTAACTCTGGACCTCAAGGAGGCATACCTGCATATCCCTATCAGACAAAGTTGCAGAAGACACCTCAGATTTCTTGCAGGTTCAGAGCATTATCAATTCTCAGCATTGCCCTTTGGCTTTTCTACTGCGCCCAGAGTATTCACGAAATGCCTGGCATCAGTAATTGCACACTGCAGACTTCAGGGGATTCAAATATACCCATATCTGGACGACTGCCTTATACAAGCGGACAGCCAACAAATTTTGGTAAAACACTTGAATTTATGCCATCCACCTACTTCAGGCCGTGGGATATACAGTCAACATTCACAAGTCAAGACTTGTTCCATCCCAAAGAATAACTTTTCTGGGTGTGAATCTAGACACAACCACCCAAATGGCTTACCTCACAGAAGAAAAACAGTCAACTACCGGATTACTTCAAAAATCTGTCAAGACAAACTCAGCTGACTGCAAGGAAAATCCTGCAGGCCCTGGGTTACATGGCTTCTTGCATTCTTCTGATTCCACAAGCAAGGCTGCATATGAGGAAACTACAATGGTACCTAAGGAGTTTATGGACTCAGCACAGTCACAGCTTGGAAACTTTAATACCACTCATCCCATGCCTTCTAAAGGAATTTCTGTGGTGGGCTCAAGCAAGCCAGTCAAACAGGGGTCTGCCCTTCAGCAAATCAATAGCCAGCCAAACCATCACAACGGACGCTTCAGACCACGGATGGGGAGCGCACATGGAGGGCAGATGCATTCAAGGACTATGGTCACAAAAAGAGCTACGCATACACATAAACCAAAAGGAAATGCTGGCAGTGATGCATGCAATCGAGGCCTTCAAACTCTTTCTGCATCAAGGCCACCAGCTAATAAGGACAGACAACACCACAGTTATGTGGTACATAAACAAGCAAGGAGGCACCCATTCCTACCCTCTCTGCAGACTGGCAATGAATCTATGGGAACTTTCCTTGAAACTCAATATAGAGCTGCAATCCCAGTTTGTGCCAGGAAAGGACAATGTACTGGCAGACAGCTTAAGCAGAAACATCATGGATGTGCATGAATGGATGCTGCACCCAGACATCTTCCTTCAGATAACACAATCATGGGGGAGGCCGGACATAGACCTCTTTGCCTCCCCCCACAATCATCAGCTGAAGAAATTATGCTCATGAACATACCACCCACAAGCATGGAAAGTGGACGCCCTCTCTTTCAGCTGGAGTACTCTAACAGTGTATGCATTTCCACCTCTTCCATTAATGACCAAGGTCTTACTGAAGATCAGGACAGAGCAGCCAAAAGTGATTTTGATAGCTCCGGACTGGCCAAGACAGCACTGGTACCCACTGTTAAAGAGCATGTCACGCACAAAACCATGGCCTCTTCCACAATGGCCACTTCTCCTGACACAGCACAATTACAAAACTCTGCATTCCAACCTGAAAACCTTGCAACTAACAGCCTGGAAAATACCTTGATTCCTCCCCAGGATAGGCTATCCAAGAGAGTGAAGGATAATCATCATGGAAGCTCGCCGACCTTCCACAAGAAAGGCATATTCAGCAAAATGGGAAAGATTTCACATTTGGAGCACCACAAAGGGCCTAGATGCGAAAGTGATGAACATGGCACATATCCTGGAATACTTGGCAGAAATTCTCCACAATGGCCTGTCTTACTCTTCCATTAAAATACAGCAGGACAATCCAAAAATCTTGTTGACTCCCTCCTGACCCAGACAGCACTGGTTCCCCTTACTCCTACATTTGTCCAAGGGCTGTCACCCCAAGTTACCCCCATAGTGGACCTTCTCACACAACACAAGGGATCACAAATTAATCCACAGTGGCAGCTTCTACACCTAACCCTGTGGCTGACAGGATTCTGATCCCCTTCAGAAACCTTTACAATGAGCACAGTGTCCTGCAGGAGGCCAGGAAACCAAATACAAGAAAATCATATTTTTCAAAGTGGAAAATTCACTATTTGATGTTATAAAAGACAGCTGGACCGGTTTCTTAGCGAATCTTCTCTAGTGCTGTCCTATTTGTGTGAGTTGCTACAGACTGGATTGACTTATTAATCCATCAAAGCCCATCTGTCTGCTATTTCTGTATGCCTGCCTCTGGATCCCCCATTAGCATCCAGACTTCCTTCCAGACTCTTCTTAAAGGGGTACTTTACCTCAGACCCCCCCCCCTCAGGAACCCTGTCCTCCGCCTTGGGAGCTTAACTCCGTGATCGAGAAGTTATGCTCCCACCCTTTGAGCCAGCAGGTAAAGCTTCCCTAAAGCATTGTAGTTGTAAAACTGTTCTGTTAGTGGCCCTAACCTCACCCAGAAGAGTGTCTGAACTCCAAGCCCTTATGGCTATTCCTCCCTTCCTCGTTTTCCACAAGGACAGGGTTACCCTCAGGACAAAAACACATCCTTCATGCCCAAGGTAGTCATTGACCTGTCCCTCAATCAGGCCATATATTTACCTTTTTCCCAAACCCACAAGGAGACGGTCAGAGAGTGCTTCATTCCCTGGATGTACACAGGCAAATCAGATTCTACCTGCACAACACCAAGTCTTGTCAGACAGGCTGACCAACTTTTCGTATCCTTCCACCCTAGAGCCCTGGGGAAGACGGTGTCCAAGCAGAATATTTCTACTTGGATCTCCAAGACCATCACCTTCTGCTACCAATTCCGTGGTGAGTCTCTGTAGGGTACAGTTAAATCTCATTCCACAAGAGCCATGGCCTTTTCAGGTGCCTTCTTCAAGGGCCTGGATACCCCTACTATCCTGGAGGCTGATACTTGGTCTTCAGTCCACACCTTCACCAAACACTGCAAACTTGACCACATCTCTAGATCCAGAGCAGGTTTGCCAGGGCAGTCCTTCATGGATTCCTGGAGTCTGCCTCTAGACCACCACCCCAATCTCAGTGAGCTTTAGCACTCACCCATATGCAAAATACTGCAACATGGGAACAGAAGGACATAGAAAAGTTGTGTAAAATCTTACCATAACTATAAATGTCCTTCTCTTCCAGGTTGCAGTATTCCTTCCCACCGTCCTTTCCCTCCTGTCGGCTAATGACTTCCTTATCTGGATGGCAGTGATATGGTATTGCCCTTAATAGGACTGGCGCCTTCTGTTCAGAGGGCTGGTATGTACTAACGCCACTTTTATGGCCCACATATTCTCGGCCATGTCAGATGTCTCACACACCTTAGAGGGACTGAAAGCTTTTGGATACTGGCTGTACATATGCAAGACTAGAGGAGTAAACCCATATTCAGAATACTGCAACATGGAAGAGAAGGACATCTATGGTTATGGTAAGATTTTACACAACTTTTCTTTCTTTTATTGTTTATTATTAAATATATCTTTGTGGCTGATATTTGTGAGACCTGTTTAAGCTCTCAGAGTACTTGCATATTTATTTGATGACACTGTGCTGGCCACTCCTAATAGTCTTGCTCTTGGTCAAACTACCATTTGAATTAATAGTAACATTATACAGTAAGATTGGGCACCCTTTGTTACGTGCCTTAAAGTAGCTGATAAAGAGTTGGCTAGTGGCAGTGATACCTACCTTATACTCTGGTCAAAAGGGGGCATAGCTAGTAAACCTGTGTCAGGCTTTCCCAGGTGCATGTGTGCATTTGTGCATAAATTAAATCTGTGTGTGTGTCAGCTACTTGGGCAGGGACATGAAGCACTGGTTGGAACAGAGAAGGGTGTTGGACGTCTTGGTTTGGCCACTCAGCTGTGATCTCAACCCTATAGCTGTGCCAGTGGGGAGTCTTATTGAGGATCTGGAGAAAGAGGGCAAAACCAGCCCCAGACTGACTGTGGTCTCTGTATGCTTTTAAGGGAACTTGCACTAAAATTTACTGTGTACTTATCATCCTCTCAGTGTATACATTCCTCAGTGTTGCAAGTGGTGAAGATTGAGGCTCCTTGGGCGCCTTGATTAATGGGCCAGTGTTGGTGCTTCACATGTACACGGAACAATTTCATGTACAGTATGTTAAAATGACACCAGGGACTGTAAAAGTGTACTTAGAGTGTCAGAAATAGCATAGTGGTCACAGGTATTTGCAAAACTATCCACCGTGTGTCCAAAACTGTAGGAAAAATAATGCACTTTTTTTTTTCAATACCCTGGTTGTGTTTGCACACCGTTATAGAAATAAAGTATAAAAAGACTATAAAAACAGAATTTCTGAGTTTGTAACAGTAATGCATTATAATACCCTGTGCATAGTATGTACAGTGTTACACAGCTGTGATTGCTAACGAAGCAGGGCCTGAAACCATGTAGTTTCCAGGTACTATGCACGGATCTGTATGCAAATGAGCTGGGGTTACTGAATGGCACAAATGGGTATCTGTGTCTGCAGATCCCATCCGTGTAGGCAAAGAACCGTGTTGGTGTCCACAGAAGAGGTAGCTGATGTCAAAGGGGGGGGGGGTGTCTGATTTGCTGGCAAGCTCTTTGGAACTCAGTTGGGCCTATTTGCATGGCACACCACTGAGCACTGCTAAGAAGTGTTTACCTCTAAGGCACGTGTTTCATCATGTTTAAGCAGCTTGCCACTGTACTGAGCGTGACTTTCCATGGGGGTGTGCCTGTGGACTGCTGTGTTTATCTTTGCGGCGTTAGTTTACACACTGCAGTGCTCAGCAAAGAAAGCTGTCAAAAAAAAAATTTGGCTGAGAAACTCTGTGATATATTAATTACTGATGAGCCCCGTTTTCCTTAAAATAGGGCCATTAAAACCCCTTAATGATGTACTTGGCAGGTGGAATGCATCATAGCTAGCCAATTGCACAGACTACATCTACAGCAGAGCACTGTAAAGTATGCATGCACCCTATAACCTGTTTTCCCCCCATACTCTGCACCATAGGAGTACAGACTTGGGTAATTTTAACTGAGAGAATGCTAGGGGCTGCTGCAGGTCTGCTACATATGTATGCACTAGATGCTGAAGTCACTGTTGATGCTGCTGCTGACAGTAGGCCTAGGCTGCGAAGGAGAAGAGTGTTCAAGCCCAGGGTAACCTACCAGAAGCTGCATGAGCTGGAGATTGTAGAGTGCTATGGGGTGGACAGGGACATACTACAAGAACTCCCAAGAGCTCTGCCGACCTCGACTCAGACCCAGAGCCAACAGAGGGGAACCCATCCCAGTGGAAACAAAGGCAAGTGTAGCTCTTAGGATACTAGCTACAGGTACTTTCCAAAGACCAACTGGGGACATGATGGGGATCTCACAGGCATCTGCTTCTAGGGTAATCCACCAGTTGCTGGATGCCATGCTACCACATGCCAGTGAGCACATTTATTTCCCTCACATCTCTGAGGAGAGGGCCAGCAGTATGCGACTCTTCTACTGTGTAGCACACTACCTTGAGGTACTGGATGCCATAGATTGCACTCATGTACACATCAAGGCACCACCTGGTAAGGAGGATAGAATCTACATCAACAGCAAGGGGTACCACTCCAACTGCCAGATCGTGTGCAATGCCCAGGGCATTATCCTGAATGTGTTTGCTGGCAGCTCTGGCAGTTGTCACAACTCCCTTATCTGGTACGCTTCACAGCTGTGCCAAATGTTTGTTGGGGGGGGGACATCCCACACTGCCATTTACTGAGGGATGTTGTCTGTGCACTGGAACCATGGGTGATGACACCCATTCGAAATGTACACACACACACACACACCGAATAGCCATAATGAGGCACACACACAAACTAGAAACATAGAGCATGTGTATGGGCTGTTGAAGTCACGATTCCGGTGCCTCAGCATATCTGGTGGAGCCCTGCAGTACTGTCCAGCCACATGTGCACAGATGTTCACAGTATGTGCCATGCTACACAGTATGATCCTGCAGAAACAGCTGCAACAGGATCAGCAAAGGAAAGGGATACACAGCCTCCCACCAGTGCCTACGTCACCACAGCCGCACCCACAGGGGGACTCTGAGGAAGACCCCCCTGTGGCTGTCCCTGTAGGAAGACAATGCATAGCACAAGCACTGACAACCTAGGGACTGGCATCTTACTCCAACTCTGATACATATTAGTAAAAATGATGCTAGCCAAACCACACAACCTGTACCTCACCATGTATTGGCTGTGGACTGCGCGCGTAAGACAAGAGGTAGCCCAGAACTACAAGTCTGTCACCTGCATTCGCAAGGCAAGTCACTCTCCTATACACCACTTCTAAGGGATACTACAATATGGTAGCATATGTATGGACCTGCCGCATGTATGCAAGGGAATATAGTGGGCTATATATAGTGTGCTGCAGTGCTACCTGCTGAGATCTGTAGTGGGCTACTGGGTTACTTGTACAGATTTAACAGCCACTTGGGACAACAGGTACTCTGTTTCCTAGTATGTGCCCCATGTTATCCACTAGGCCACATGTCTGGAAACTCCACAACAGTGTTCAAGGGAGATGCCCAACAGTGGGGTCAAAGGACAGTCGCACTACTGTCTGCCAGCAGAGCATGGGCTGGTCTTCCCCCACCCCAAACACTTCAGTGTTCCCATGCAATTGCTGTAATAGTAAGTCTCCAGTGATATACCAGCAGACCAGACCATTCCTGTATGTTGTTGATAGTGTATGGAATGAAACCAGTCTGGTGGGTGGTGTGGCTCACTGGGCTAGGGACAGTAGCATAGGCGATAGTGTTGATGGGTTGATTCTGGCAGCATCCAACATCTTTTGCATGTGAGGTACTCATATGGTGGTATTCCCATAGACTGTCATAATCCCTCAGTCTGTTGCTGCAGCAAAGTGGACAAAGCCAGAGTGAATGGGGGGGGGGGGGGGGGCAAAGGGCCATACCTACAGAGAGACATTATCCGTACTCTGAGTAACCTAACAGGTGGCTAGTATAATAGCAGGCTGCAACAAGTCAGATTAGCTGCAGGATGTAAAGGCCATCACTGAAATGTGTTGGTAGTTAAAACAATTTAGTGACTGCTGTTTACAGTATAGTACCGGAAAACCACAAATGTATGAGGAGCAGAGCAGACCTATGGGGCGAAATGCTGGACATTCTGCAAAAACATGTACAGGGGGGAGGTATGCAGATTGTCACCCTGTGTTGTGGTGTTTCATCATGTACCCCAGTCACAGCATACTTCTCAACCTATTAGAGCAGGATATCTGACCAAAGCCATGAATAAAAGTGGGATCAAAGCCCACAAATAGGGGCAGGTTTTAAATATTTGATTTTACAAACGTAGAATGTCATTAGAATAACAGGTCTTTCATTAATATGAATCTCCTGATGTGTATGGAGTTTGAAATCCAAATGTCTGTCATTATTTATTGATTTCAGTCTTCACTGATTTGCCACTAATTTGCCCGAAAACTACAGTGTTATGTACAATGGACCAAACATTTGAGGGAAAATGCTGGACAGTCTGTGAAGCTCTGTACAATTGTGAGGTATGACAAGTATTAAGGTCAGCAAACAGGTGGGGAATGCCTTGGACAATATCAGGGAAGCGCAATACTGTAGTAGGTGCAGCAGAAGATGGCCTGCAGCACACAAAATCCTGGACTTGGAGTACAGGTAGCTCTGGAGTGACCTTGTAAGCACTGACAGTCATACTAGGCATGCTCCTGTACTTAGCTGACTTGAGATCAAGTTGATCGCCTCTACAGCCGAAAGACCTGCTATATGGAAATATGGCTGTACATACATACAGTTATATATACGTATGTCTCTCCCTGTCCCTCTCACGTTTGAGTGTATCTATCAGTATGTGGCGTGTGTATATATATATATATATATATATATATATATATATATATATATATATAAATAATAAGGTGTCTATATTGCTATGTAAAGTACAATGATATAGACTCTCCACATATATTTATATAACACATTTACATAACGTATACACACAACAACATTTAAGGAGACATCCATGTTATACACATTTATATAGATATGGGTGGGGATGAATAAATGTCCCCACATACCCCGGAATACTGGGGTTAGCTGCACTTGTATATCACAATAGTTGTCCGATGGAACCAGACCAAGGCCGCAACAGTGCATACACCACTCACCCACAGACTTCTATACCTGCGGATTGTCACCCTGTGGACATACACAGGTATGCAGGTGGTGTGATGTACAATGGCTGCAGCGCATGTCTTCGATAGGACATATTGTCCCTGGCCATATGTCTACCTGTCAAACTACAAACAGCCACATATGGCCAGACTGGCAAGTGTACACACACAGCAGGGATATTACCAGGTATCACACCCCTAGGACACTAGATACAAAAACAGTACCAAGTAGTATCACTCTGCAGGTCGCACATGCTGTCTGACACAAGGCTACTTTGTGTACTCCACAAGTACTGTGCCTGCATCAGCATATACAACAGACATATCCTGTGGCATGTGTGATGAGTACAGTGGGCTGTAGTGTGTAATCCTAGATACTTAGGGAGGTCTAATCTCACATCATCTAAGTGTGTGTGTGTGTGTGTGTGTGTGTGTGTGTGTGTGTGTGAGTATATCCCCTTGCAGCACTAGAAACATGCTCATCTGGCCTATCTCTGTGCAATGGTATGCATTTTATGGTCCTGTGACTGGCTGCTGGCCTCTAAATTCCCTCCTCTACAAGGCCTCCTAATGGCATCCACCTTAAGAGCACTGGCTGACAATCTAATAACATATAAACTCAGTGCCGCATGCGATAAGTACTGCAAACTGTAGTGTGCAACAGTAGATAGGTAGGGGATCTAATCTCACAGCATCCAACTGGTTATGCATTTTATGGCCCTATGACTAGTCGCTGGCTGTAAATTGCCCTCATTTACATAAGCATAATTGATGTCAGCCACCATCTAGATTTGTACTTGCAGACTACCCAGGTGACACATTTCAAGGGTAGCAGCCCTTGTCACAGGGTATGAAAGCATGATGACGCTGACTGTCCCCATTGTCCTTGACACACTGTTCTACACATATGCACCTAGGGAGCCATGCACGTATACTGGCATACCTTGCTAACATCATATTTCTGCTGTGCTGCCTTGCGATTCTGTGCTGCTTTAGTGCCACCATGTGTCCATAGTTTAACCGCTCGGACTCTTGGAACAAAAACATTCACAGGTCCGTGACACTCCTGTCATTCTGCAACACTACTGCCAGTGTACCATCCGGTAACAAAGATGCACAAAGTTTGATGTATAGTAGTGATGTATGCCAGCATACAGTACGTGATGTTCTTTGTGTTTCACTGTTGCAGTCATTACATTTGGTTAATCTGCTGGCAGGTTGCCCTCAGTTAGCCTGATTAACAGTCTTGGGTCCTGAGTCGGTTGCTGTCCTTTCTTCCATGACGTCAGGGGTATAAAACATGCAGCCGATGCCATTACATCAGTCTTTCTTGCCGCATGGTGCCTGAAGCAGAAGCAGTTCGCAAGTGTCGGTCGGCCGACTCCTGAAATTTTCATTTTCGAGTTTCAGAACCGAAGTCTTCACCTAAAAGCTAAGTACCCCATTGGGGAAACTTTTTCTTGCTCCTTACAGATGTCAGTAAAAGTTAATAATTGCATTACTTGTGGGAAGCAAATACCTCATAAGGATTTTCATTTGTACTGTATTCCTTGCCTAGGCCCTGATCATAACGTACCTTGTCGGTTTTATGCTAGATTTAATCAACGCATTATTAAACGTTGGTATATTTTTGCTTCTAAATATTTTGGCTCACGATTTAACTATCCAGAAATGACGTAGGTTAGCAATCCGACTACCGGAATACCTAAATAACGCAAAGAAAAAAACAGACAGGATGTCGAGGTCCAAAACTGAAGACGATGCTTCTCCTAAGCCAGTCGCTAGTTCGCCGGTACTCAGAGGAGAGCTTTTGCAGCCCCTGATGCCCGCTACTTTTGATTCGCAGGCCTCTACTGAGACCCATTCGGAGTCCGGTATGCCGAGAGATGCTTTAAGTGTTGAACCCACAGATGTCTCTACCTTGGATGAGTCCGGAGCCACTGTGCAGGCACTGGCTTCTGAGGGTGTTTTCAGGCCTAAAGATTTGTATATTAAACCGACACCATCTTCAAAACTAAGGCCAAAATCTACTTCTATGTCTAAAAAACTGACGCTTGGGCCATGTGTGCAGGCCCCTATGCCTAAAAAGCAAATTATCAAAATGGCTGAAGATTTAATTACCTTGATCACGGGTAGCCAACCCCCTCCTTCTAAGAGGCCTAGGCAAGACATTGATTATGAATCTTCCGATCAGGATTCTATTTCTTCTGATTCCTCTACTGAACAGGATTTATCTATACCTACATATGAGGACTGTGATGCACAAGACTCCATTCCTTCTGCTTCTCCCCCTGAGGATTTCTCTTGGAGAAACTTTGCATACCTTAAGGGAACATTTCCACTGGGAAAGTCAGGATTTCTCTGAATCTAGAGAGACTTATAGGTTCATAGGTAGGTACTAGGCTATCGGCCCAAGGGCCTAGCCAGCAAGGTTCCATAGCTTACGCCACCCAAGAAAGTTATTTTCCTGTGCCACTGTCGAGCAGATGCACATAAGTAATCCCCAGGGTGTATTTCCTATTTCCCATCCACTCATCAAGATTTTTCTTGGAGTGATAATGAAGAACTTTGCTTGACATAGATGGGTAGCTTGTTCCAGAGTATAGGAAGTCTCTGGGACAGGAATCTATCCCTCCAGCATGTCCTGTTTATTGTGGTGACAAGGTTTAGGTCCCTAGAGCGTGTAGCTTGGAGGGATTGGGATTTTTTTTTAGGTGTAGCATGTCCAATAGCTCTGAGTTTGACATAGCTTTATATGTTAGGCAGAGATCACCTCGAAGTAGGCGATAGGCGATATGCTACGGAGTAAAGCTGGAGTTTTTTGAGGTGGTCAGTGTAGGGCATTTGTTTGAGGCCAGTAATCCTCTTTGGGAGGTATTTCTGTGACCTTTCCAGCTGCTGAAGATGTCTTGTGAGGTACATTCCAAAAGGGGCGTTGTACTCTATAATGGGTCTAGTGATGAGTAGAGGGGAACAATTACCTCTTTTTTCCTGGATGAGAAGCCTTTTATGATGAGGTGTGCCACGTAGAAGGACTTCCTGACTACTGTGGCGATGTGACTATCAAAGGAGAGACTACTGTCCACCTAGGTCCCAAGGTCTCTTTTCACGCATTCGGTGTTAAGTAGATTGCTGTTTATGTGGTAGTTCATAGGTACAGAGCTTTTACCAAAGGGGATAACACTGCACATTTTGGCATTGAGCTTGAGGCCATGGCTCTGACACTAGGCATCTGCCTCAGTGAGGCCCTTCTGTAGGATGTCCACATAATTTGGAGACTTGACTATGGCTCCTAGTTTGCAGTCATCTACGAATTTCGTTATCCAGAGGCCTTCTGTGTTAGCCTGTACTTCAGAGAAGTAGATATCAAACAGGAGAGGTCCCAGGATGGAACCCTGTGGTACTCCACTTATCACTGCTTTGAGGTCATATTTGGAGTCTGCAACTTTTACAGTGTGGGTTCTGTCAGTGTGGGTTCTGTCAGTGAGCCAGTTGGCAACCCATCTTGTGACGTAGGGATTTATACCTAGTTTAGTGAGTTTAACTATAATTCCAAAATGGGGGATGGTGTTGAAAGTCTTGGCGAGGTCAAGATAGGCTGTGTGAACCACCTTACCCTCATCCACGGCTTTGGTGACTGCCTCAAAGAAGTCGATCAGGTTCAGGAGGTATGATTTGCCTTTCACAAACCCGAACTGGGTGGGATCCAGAGTTTGGAGGTTACCAATGTCTTTGTTTGAGTTCCATGATTATACATTCCATGGCCTTGCAGACCAGGCTCGTAGGCTAATAGGTTGATAGTTACCAGGATCAGTGGTGGCTCCCCCTTTGTGGAGTGGGGTAACGGTTGCTGTGCGCCGTTCAGTGGGCATAAAGCCTGATGCGAGGCTATTATTGAACATGGTGCTTAAGTGGGGAGCCAGTTCGTTCTGAAGTTCGTGTAAAACGCAGCCTGGGATGTTGTCCGGTCCCATGGATGCTGTGTTTTTGGCTTTCAAGAGTGCAGCTTTTAACTGCATAGTTGTGATTACAGGGACTCTGCATTCTTCCTGAATAGGTATGGGCCCTTTAGGGGGTGAGAGGGGGGTAGTGAGAGGGGGGTAAAGTTAGCACTCAATCTATCTGCCAGAATGTTGGCATTATCACTTGGTTTTGTAATTTTCATGTCTTTGTGCTGTAACTCAGAGCAGATCTGGGCGTTGCCATCTAGATTCTTGACATAGCTATAGAATGCTTTGTGGCTTTCCTTGGATTTAGTGGCGATTTTGTTTTCATAGCTAGCTTTGGAGGATCTTATAAGGGATCTCAGCTTCTTACTGAGGCTGACCAGGGTGCTCCTCCACTCATGGGATTTTACTCTCTTTTGCAACAATTTCTTCCTTCTGTTGTACAGTTTGTTTATGGCAGGGGACCACCAGATTGGCTTCCTTTTTTTTTTTTGGAGGATAGCATCTTGGTTCTGTTTGGTATAGCATGATCCATGCACTAGTGTAAGTGCTTATGGAGTGCATTTGTGTAGGATTCAGCAATTGTAACTGTATTGTCCATCTGCATGGGTGTCATGAAGTTCACCACTTCTGTCTTAAGAAGCATGAAGTTGGCTTTGGAGAAATTTTTTACTGTGGTTTCCGTAATGGGGGGTGGGGCGGGATGTGGATATCAAGGGTGATAAGCTTATGGTCGGATCAGACCAACGAGAAGTTGACGTCAGGAGTGGAACACCGGTCACTCATGTTGGTAATGACTAGGTCTAGGATATTGTTGCCCCCGGTGGGGGTGTGGATAAGTTGATCTTGGGCATTGGAGTTTATGAATTCCAGAAAGCGTTGAGCTAAGGAGTTGGTACACGAGTAGTTTTCCCAGTTAATGGTGGGGTAGTTGAAGTCTCCCATTATTAGGGTGTTTGGTTGAACCCTAATATTTTCCAGTACATCAATAAAAGAGGAGTGGGAATCCTGGGGCATGGTGGGGGATCTGTAGCAAGCTACAGTTTGGATTGCAGTTTTACCCAGAGTTAGTTGCACTTGGATAACCTCAGATGCGTTATGCTGAGCAGCTAGCCTGGAGGTGTCGATATCCTTAATGAATATGGACACACCTCCGCCTTTGGTGTTTCGGTCCTGGTTACATGGCCGAAAAGTGTGGTATGTGTTGTAGCCTGGTAGTGCAGGGTGCTCTTTGGAACCTTGAAGCAGGTCGCAGTCACTGCACAGATATCGATGTTCTCCATTTTAAGGAGTGCCTCGAGTGAGTGCATTTTGAGATTTAGACTTCTAGCATTGAGTAGCTTTACCCTCAGTTTTTGCTTGCATGTTCCTGTTATGGTGGTGAATTTGTTATTTGAACCCTGCCTAAAAAAAGGCACTATAGGGGCAGCAAGAGCCTTAGCCAGTATCTGGAATCCCAGGGGCGACAGGTGCAGGCCATCTGTGGCAAAGCATCGTGGTCTGTCGACCATGTCATCCCAAGCAGACAGATACTGGATCCCCTTAGAATGACACCAGAAGCTTAGCCAAATTGTTGAAGTCAATCATTTTGTCCTTGTACTGCGGTATCATTCTGGGCGATGGCAGAATGCTACTCAGGGCTAGGGTCATACCTGCCTGGGATACAAGATAGGAGAGCTCTTTCATGTCTCTCTTCGTGTAGTTCAGGGAGGTATGTCAAAGGTCATTCACACCAACATGGACAATGACAGAGTCATATTTGTACTTGTTGTGGAGTGACCTGAGTGCGTGGGTTATGTGGCGGATCCTGGCACCCGACAGGCAGCTGACAGTAACCTTCTCCTTGTCTAGCCTGGTGAGTGGGACATCAGTGTGCCTGACTATAGAGTCACCTATGACTAGTGTGTTGGGTACGTTGTTTTGCCTTATTGGCTGTGGTTGAGTGGCACACTGAGTCTGTGGGCTATGTGTCAATTGGGTTGTGTTGGGGCATGGAGGTTGCTTGCGTTTGTGCTTTGGAGGTCTCTGTTGCTTAGATGGATTATTATTAAGAGCCTCCGCAAATATTTTGTGTTGCTATGTGTGGAGTTTGGTGGTGTAAATATAGTGAGACTATGTGATGGGTGTGGTGCAAATGTTTACCTTCTCATGACTGTCAAGTTCAGTCTTGGTTGGAGAGAGCCTTACTTCTAGTTTTGCTATATAAGTGCATTTCTCACAGGTTGTAGTGTTGGGTGGTAAGAGGAGATGGTTTTCTGTGTACATGAGGCAATTTCTACATTCCCTCAAGATGCCCAGATTCATCAGATAGACAGGAGAGAACACTGGGAGCTGACCCTTGGACATGCCTGAATAAGAAAACTATTTTCCTCTAGATAAGTGAGGAAAGTGAGTACAAGAGCTGTTTTTCTCTAAGCAAATGAGAAAAGTAAGTACAAAAAACTGTTTTCCTCTAGGTAATGAGGAGGATTGAGTGCTATAGTAATTAGTAACTTATTTAGTGCTTACAGGTTCTGAACAAGTGCTGAGCATGAATAAGCAAATTTAAGTGCTAAAACTAAGAATCTGTATCTGCACTAGACGAATTACAGGGCAGAAACAAGTGCAAATGCAGGCTTTCAAATCAGAAAGTTGAGAGAGATGGAAGATTGCCCAAACGGCCAATAACTACAATTTCTGTGCCAGAACCACTCCCTAAGTGGTAGACAGGTTACCTAGTGCTTACCACACCCACGGATAAGCTAGAAGGCTTCCCTGCAATACAGAAAGCCTTGGGAAACTCAGAAGCCTACATACAGTCTTCGATACAGCAAATCTGTATCTGGAACACAAGTTACAGGACAGGTAGGAAACAGGCATACTTTTTTTTTTTTTTTTTTTTTTTTTTTACAGAAAAGTAGCAAAAACAGTAGTAAAAACAATTCACATGCAGTGCAAGCTAGCACACTTGATTATGCAGCAATATTAGACCAAACAGTTTAAAAAATGCAATTAAATTAAAAAGGACTAAAAGCAAGTGCAGAAAGAGTTTATTAGGTAGAATGTGGTAAAGAGATGGGACTGGGGGAGTGTCCCAGATCAACTCTACAGTGGGGCAGGCAACTAATTTAAACTACAAATCAAAAAATAGAGAGGGTGGGTGGGACAAAACAGTTTCAACAGAGATCTAAACAACAACTAGCATTACAAACTTTAAAAACAAAAAAATATATACTGAGCTCTGTATATTTGCCGATCAGTCTCTCAGAACAGTGAGACAACAATTGTTGCTTAGATCTCTGTTGAAACTAACTCTATAACCAAAAAATATATACTCAGCGCTGTATATTTGCAGATAGTCTGTAAGGCAGTCTCTAAGAACACAGGTTGCAGCAATTTGAATGCAGCTGTTACTATGCCACCTAAAGACACGGCAGAAAATGGGGGGACAGTTTCAACAGAGATCTAAGCAACAACTAACAGTACAAACTTTAAAACCAAAAAAAATACTCAGCTCTGTATATTTGCCAGTCAGTCTCTCAGAACAGTGAGACAACAGTTTCAACAGAGATCTAAGCAACAATTAAGAAACTCTGTAACCAAAAAATATATACTCAGCTCTGTATATTTGCAGATAGTCTGTAAGGCAGTCTCTCAGAACACAGGTTCCAGCAATTAGGACTTGGGGATTTTCTTCTTCCTCAGCATAGGCCTTTGGCTATACCTCCTGTTATAGATAGTGTTAATGATATTTTTTCTGAATCCAGTATGGCTCCTGATTCTCTGCCTCAGGCTCCTAGTATACCAGACAGATACTACAGGGTTCCTGACTCCCACAAATTCCTTTTCAAAAATCCTACTGCTGATCCTGAAGCCATTTCTCAGGGTCCCAAGGGCATTAAGGCCTGTACTGCTAAAAATCCTACCCCTTCTGATAGAGATCCCAGGGCACTGGATAGATGGGATAAGAAGGTTTACACGTCTACAACATTGGCAATCGGGACTTTAAACTGTCAATTTCATATGCTTAAATATCAATAACATATCATGGGACTACTTAAACAGAAAATGATGTTAATATCTGACTGTGGAAAATAAAGATTTGCAAGATTTATTACATTCAGCTGAACAAGTTGGAAAACGTACTTCGCAATGTGGTTTTGATTCCTTGGAGGCCTCTTGCAGGGCTGCTATAACTGGACCTGTGCTAAGAAGGCATGCTTGGCTCAAAGTGCAAACTCTGCCTGACCATGTTAAAGCAAAATTATTGGATGCTCCTTTACAACAGGACCATCTCTTTGGTAATAAGGCTGAAGAAGTGTTAAAAAAGATGGAAGATAAAGTTAAATCTATGCAAACTGTGAAAGATTTCTTACAAGTGCAACCTCCAAGATTTAGTAGGCACTGGCCTACTAAGAACTGGTCCTTTCCAGTCCCTTCGAGAGCCCCTCAAGTCAAATCCAGACATTCCAAAGGCTCCAGGTTTCAGTCACAAGGAACTTTTAGAACAAAGCAATGGGGTGCCTCCACCTCCAAATCTGGAAACAACAAGGCACCTCCCTATTGTAAACAGTCTCAATGACTTCCCTCTACAATCACCAAGCATTTACCGTTTAGCCGCCCCTTTGGGGGGAAACTGGCACTTCATGCACGAAACTGGCAACTTATTACCCAGGAGAAATGGGTTTTAAATATAGTGTCCCAGGGATACAGATTTCATTTCCACATGTTGCCAATCCCAAACGGATGGCCAGATCTGCCCCCAAATCAGTGGGCAGAGGCCCAGAAACAAGTTCTGTTCCTCATGGACATGGGGGCTATTCAGCCAGTACCAGAAGAGAAAAAGGGACAAGGTTTCTATTCAGAACTTTTCCTGGTACCCAGAAAAGACGAATCATGGCGTCCAATTCTGGACTTATCCACTCTAAACACATTTCTGGACATTCCAAAATTCAAGATGCTGACTCAACAGTTACTACCTATGCTAGGCAAAGATGCCTGATTGGTAACTCTAGACTTAAAAGAGGCTTACCTGCATATCCCAATCAGGGAATCTTGCAGAAGATACCTCCGCCTCAAAGCAGGCTACTTGCATTACCAGTTCTCTGCACTGCCCTTTGGCTTATCTACTGCGCCCAGGGTCTTCACAAAGTGCCTGGCTCCAGTAATTGCATTTTGCAGGCAAAGAAATATTCAGATATATCCATACCTGGACGATTGTCTAATTCAGGCAGAAAACAAGGACATTCTTCTAAAGCATCTGGCGTTTGTAAAAAGGGTTCTAACTTGTCTAGGGTACACCATCAACGAAAAGAAATCACAACTGGTACCCTATCAAAAAATTACATTCCTGGGTGCAAGTTTGAATACAACTGCCCAGATGACTTGGTGATGTACTTCAAACAGGTGGCCACAAAAACCCTGCTATCTGCAAGACAAATTCTGCAAGCCTTGGGGTTCATGGCCTCCTGCATTCTTCTAATTCCATATGCAAGACTGCATATGAGGAAACTTCAGTGGTACTTAAAAAGTTTATGGAGTCAACATTGTCACAGCCTGGAAACAATGATTCCTATCATACCTTGCCTGCAACTAGAGTTCCTATGGTGGGCAGAGGCCTGCAACCAAAACAAGGGACTGCCATTCACTCCACCCCCTGCCGCCCAAACCTTAACTACAGACGCATCAGACTATGCTTGGGGGGGCTCATCTGGCAGGAATGTGCATTCAGGGCAAATGGAGCCCAAATCAAATGCACCTACATATCAATCAGAAAGAGATGCTAGCTGTACAGAATGCACTGACAGCCTTCAAGGACTACCTTCATCCAGGACGACTAATGATAAAGACAGACAACACCACAGTTATGTGGTACATAAACAAGCGGGGGGGGGGGGTGCACATTCATACACCCTTTGCAGACTAGCCATGACATTGTGGAATATGGCCTTGACCTATCAAATACAACTACAAGCTCAATTCCTTCCAGGAAAGCTAAATACTCTGGCAGACGAACTAAGCAGAAATCTTATGGACCCACGCAAATGGAAACTGGAACCACAAGTTTTCAGCATGTTGACCTGCAAATGGGGGAGTCCAGATGTAGTTCTGGGGTGAGGCAAAAAGATCTATCAGTTGGACAAATTCTGCACAAGAATTCATCACAAAAAAGCTTGGAAAGTGGATGCTCTGTCATTCAGCTGGAAAAAAAACTATCCGTCCATGCTTTTCCCCCTCTGCCTCTACTCTCCAATGTTCTACTAAATGTCAGACAGGACAAACCAAAATGATTCTGATTGCTCCAGACTGGCCTCGTCAGCACTGGTACAGACTCCAGCGCAATGTGTCACACCTTCCTCCTTAGACATCTTACCTACTGTCTCAGCAGAACTACCAAATTCTGCACACTCCACTCCAAACTTTGAATCTTTGGCTAATCAGCTAATTTCACCCTTGTCAGCCCTCAGCAAACATGTGATGGATGTCATTTTGGAGGCTAGATAGAAGGCCTAGTACTAGAAAATCTTATGCTGACAAATGGAATTCTGTGCCTGGAACCAGTCACAAGCAATAAGCACAGGACCGCCCAATATACCCCAGATACTGCAATATTTAACTGAGATGCTTCACAAGGGCCTATCTTTTTCTTCCATAAAAATCCATGCCTCAGCCATTTCAGCTCATTACAACACAGAACCACCCCTCTTCTCTCATCCTTTGCTAAAGCAGTATCTCAGAGGGGCCAAAAATGTAAGACCTCCCAGAAGTGCACCAACTACTGCATGGGACCTCAGTATTGTTTTAGAAAAACTCACTCTCCCTCCTTTTGTGCCAGTTGCTACTGCAGACCTAAAATTTCTCTCCTGGAAAACATCTATCCTTTTAGCAGTCACCTCAGCTAGAAGGATTTCAGAATTACAGGCTCTTATGGCAGTGGAGCCTTCCATTATTTTTTATCCGGACAGAGCGTCTCTCAGGACCAATCCATCTTTCATGCTTAAGGTGGTATCCAGTATGGCTCTTAATCAGACCATTCATCTGCCAACCTTATTTTCCAACCCACAGAACAAGGTGGAGCGGATTCTGCATTCATTGGATGTACACAGTTTAGATTCTACTTAAACAGGACAAAAACTCAAATAAAATCTGAACAACTATTGGTGACATTTGCTGCAGGTGCAGAGGGAAAGGCTATTTCAAAGCAGACTATTTCCAAATGGATAAGCCATTGTATTAGTTTCTGCTGTATGCACCATGGAAAACCTATCCCCGAGGGGATCAGATCTCATTCCACCAGGGCTGCATCTACTTCTGCTCTTCCTAGCAGAGATATTCTAGAAGCTGCTACCTGGAGCTCAGTTCATATGTTTACCAAACATTACCATTTACCTCCCTTCTCTAAATCCAGAGATGGCTTTGCCACTGCTGTACTGCTGGGCCTTATAGCTGCTCCTACTGCTGTATAAATCCATCCTCCCAACCATAGCTGTGGGATTCTACCCAAATGTAATGACTGCAACAGTGCAGCACGAAGAACATAGTACAGTTGTGTACACTTACCATAAATGTAGATGTTAGAGTGTATTCACTGTTGCAGTCCTAGTTACCCACGCTCCAGCCCCCTGTTTTTCTCTTGCTATACCTCTCCTTTCTTTTACTATGCTTAAAAGCCTTTTTGGTGTATTTGCTTTTGTTTGGAGGTATATATTTTGTGTTTCAAATTTTATTTATATATATATATATATGTATATATATATATATATTTGTATTTTGCTCCCCATTTGGGGGGCACCTGACATCTGGGGCAAGAAAAACTGATGTAATGGCGTCGGCTGCATGTGTTATACCTCTGGCGACCTGACCTGGAAGAAGGGACAGCAACCGAAGCAGGACCCAAGACTTTAATCAGGCCGACTGGGGGGCAACCTGCCAGCAGATTCCCAAATGTAATGACTGCAACAATGAATACAGTTGAGCATCTATATTTATGGTAAGTGTACACAACTGTACTTTATAGGCCAGAGCAACTGCCATGGCAAAACTCTACTGCAGTACACAAACACATGTAAAGTGATGGTCACCCTGTGCGTCAGACATATTTGCATGTCCCTGCATTGATGGCACGAATGTGGCACTGGTATATGCACAGGGCATGGTGTGAGGGGTGCCAGAGGCCTAGGCTGTGCCAAACAGTTGACAGTATGTCTGGGTGTCAGGAAGGGGTGCTGGTAAGATGTGCTGTGGGGTGGTGACGTGCGTCTGTTGGTGACCTGCATGTGACATGGTGTTGAAGTGTGTGTTTGTGTACACAGACAAGCCCATTGCTAGCCCTACGCACGTGTATGTTGGACGACTGTAGACCATACATGGTAGAGTGGACAGTTCACAGTCTTCGGCCATGAAAACTGGAACTGGCTTCACCAGGAGTAGCACTGGCACCACCATACCCAAAGTCAGATGCAGTGCTAGTACCTGATGTCTGTGGCAGTTGGTGACGTCAAATCAAAGGGGGGCTGCAGGAGACAGTTGAATGGGTGGGGCTAATGGGAAGGGGTGTGCCCAACTAGAAAGAGGAGGAGCTATGCTCAAACCCACAAAAACTGGGACTTTAATTAAATACGCTGCCCTGAGTGCCAAACTTTCAAGACAAAATGAAGTGTAGAAGAAAAAAAGCTTACTTTATATCTAGATGGAAAAAAAAGGCTATGAGGCATGAAAAAATAAATTACTTTTTAAATACATTACTGGAATGCCAGCCAAAATCAAGTATAGAAAAACAAGCAGCACTCCACTCAAACCACTTCCACTGCAGTTCTAATTGTAGATTATATCCGGCTTTATAAAAGTAACATGCTGAAAGTAGCAATCTCTGTGATACCCCCACTTGTAATAATGTTTCGTTTCCAAAAAAGACCTGCTGCCTGACAACTATCTACTTATTTCATGGGGAAAACATGATCAAAGTAAAAAAATGAACAGCAAACAAGAAACCAGCTCAAGATAAATTGCTTAAAGGATTACTGCACAGGTTATGGACTACACATGATAGATTAGCATGCTGTTTAGCTTAGTGGTAAAGCCTGCAAAGATGACTGCAAGTCTCCAACAAATATAATGAACTTCTGAAAATACTGTGATCCTGTCCTTTATTACAAATACTGTCATAAGCATTTCAGTGCCCAAGGCTTATACATTATCTAGTTATGTAAATTTCTGCATGGCAACAATAAAAAAGCTTTCAGTGTTGGTAATCCTTTAACAGTATGCTTATTAAAGCTTACTTGCTTCTTACAATCTCAGACAAGATTACCTGATGGTCATTAAAGCATTGCTACTTAAACACAGAGCAACAGGCAGTGCAACAACATGCAATTTTTGAATAATAATAAGCATAAATCAACAGTGTAAAATATGACAGAAAAACAGAACATTCTGCAAAATCAAGGACAGATGAAAAACCACTGCAGTACTTGTGTCTACCTTGGATGAGGGGGATACTCTGCACACTTGCACTGCATAACTGCTCCTTGCCTTGCTTGGACACATCCAGAGTCTGTACGTGGGGGAGTGGGTTGCAACAAGCATGTCACAATTTGAAATGTCTCTGGCTGACCGTGATGGCCCTGACACATTTGTCATACCTCTCAACCTCAGAGAAAGAAATCTGGACAAACCATAAATAAAAGTGGGACAACGGCCCAAAAATGGGACTATTTTTAAATATTGCTGTTAAAAACCTAGAAAGCTACTAGAATAGTAGGTCTTGCATTAGTATGAATTTTCTGAAGGGTATGAAATCTGAAACTCAAATGTCTGTCATTATTTTCTATCTTCCATCTTTTAATGATTTGCCACTAATTTGCCAGAAAACCACAATGTTATGAAAGACAGACCAAAATGTGATGCAAAAATATAAAATAGCCACACAGTACAGCTGGAAACCTGTCAAAGAAGGGACACTTTTTAATATTAGTACTGTTAAGTTGAGCAGCTGACAAAATAAGAGAATCTACATTCATTTCTGAAATAAAAGTAATCTATAACTCTGATCATTAGTTATTTCTTAATTGTAAATCCTCCACATTTTCTTTCAAAATTGCTATTTTGCGAGGGGATTATTAGGGGGAAAGCAATGTTTTGAGCCAAAGTCTGGGACAGTTGAGAGGTTTGGCTATACCTAATTCTATAAAGTGATTTATTTCCGCGTACCTCTCAACCTCTTAACGCAGGAAATCTGGAGAAGGCCAAATATATTAGGAGAACATACAGACAGTGCAAAAAAGTGCTGTTATATAAACTTAGACAGTTGATAGAATAACAGGTCTTGCTTTAGCATGCATTTTTCTGAAGGGTATGACGTCTAACACTCAATGTCTGCCATTAATTAGTGACTTCATTCCTAAATGATTTGCCAGAAAACCACACATTTTATGATGAACAAACCATAAATAAGAAGCAAAAATCTATTCTTCCTGTGAAAATCTGGGCATTTGAGAGGTATCTTTCAGCCGGGGCTGTCATTGAATTTGCAGTCCCCCCCCCCACAAAATCATGGTTGAATGGGCCCTCCCCCTGCAGCCATTCCAGTGTCCCATTATTTGGCTGTTTCACCCCATTTACCATAAATACTGTAATGTGCATACTGCTTTACTTCTACAATGATTTGGATTTCATTTAAAAGTTTTATTTTACAATGTTAAGTTGTCAATCTTGCTGAATGGGTTCGGAGCCGATCCTCGGCTCCAACTTGGCTTATACCAAAGCTCGAGAGCTATTTTTACTGGCTCGAGGTAACCCTGTATCCCACAATGCTAGGCACTAACTACCCAGATCTCATTTGCCGCTTAGCTGCAAGGTTGCGTTTTTGCCGGCTCTCTGGTAAAAGTTTTCAAAAAGCAGTTTTCTGGTAAGATTTTTCCATTTTATTTTCAGGGTTAGTGTACGTTAATTCCCCTTTACCCTTTCAGAGTAACCCTTCCTTATATAGTCCCTTTTGGGTCTGTTTTTCTATCCCCTCGGTCCCCTTTTTATCAGGCCTTCGGGCCAAGTTTGTACTCTAGTTTTATCTTCTGTTAAAATTGTCAGTTTATTACTTTAATCTTAGTTTTCGGTGTGGTGAAGTGACTGGACTAAGTTTTTTCTTTGTGTGTGTGTGTGTGTGTGTGTGTGTGTGTGTGTGTGTGTGTGTGTGTGTGTGTGTGTGTGTGTGTCTGTTTGGGTGTGTTTTTCTACACAAGATGTCTAAGGAGTACAAGGTCTCAGGCTTCAAGAAGTTTGACTCGTGCTGTCAGAAAATGTCACTGACAGACGGTCACACTTCTTGTGTTTATTGCCTAGGCCCTCTGCACCTGCAGGACTCTTGTTCTGTCTGCCATGCATTCAGTCCAAGAGTCCTGCAGGAATGCAGAAACAAGTTGATTTTGAGAGGCTTGTTGAAGCCCGAAGGTTCCCTGGCCAAGTCCTCGTCGGGCAAACCTTCGAAGCCCACTAAATCATCGGCTCCATGTTCAGAGCCTCCGACCAGTGGTGCTACTTCTGTTTCTGCATCGGCTCCGGCTGGAGCCGAGACTTCAAGAACTCAGTCGGCTCCAGTAGTTACGTCGGAGCCGTCTTCGAGTCGTAAGTGCTCCAGGTCCCCTTCTTTGGAGTCGGTCCATTCGGCTCTGAGATCTCCTTTGCTTTTGGAGGCAGCCATCGGTCCCATTCCTCTCTGTCTTCCAGGCTTTCGGACCATGACCTTGAGAGGTGGTTAGCAGACTCCTTAAGTTGCAGGCACTCATCCAGATGCTTCATAGCCCTTCTCAACAGATAGTGGCTATCCCCGTTCCATCGTCGATTCCTCCTCCAACTCTTCCTCTGAGTTCGGAGCCGGGGTTTGTGGAAGCCGTGACCGTCGACACGTCAGAGCCGATACCACCCATTTCGGCTCCGTCGGCGCCGATTTTTTCTATGGTGTTATCCTTGGAGGGATCCGGGTGCCGTGACTCCCTCGTCGGCTCCGAGGGGGCGAGTGGCATCAGACCCTTGTCCGACCCCGTCTTCCCTCTTGGAGCCTCGGCGCAGGTGAGTTCGGCCCCGACATCGGCTTCGGAGCCATCCGTCTTGGTGCCAGGAGGGGTCCTTATCTCTTCGGAGCGGGGACCTTCTTCCCTGCCTGTTAGGGGTGCTTTCGAGGTCATGAGGAGTGTGCTGGCCCCTGTGCCTGCTCCTCTGTCGGCTCCCTCAGCTCCTCCCACTGTAGTGCCTGCTACGGTCTCTACCCATCCTCTCGACCCTGACCGCAGAGATCCTACGCCTCAGGGGCCCCCTTTGGGAGCATCCTCCTCTTCGGAAGCCTCACCTGATCCGTCAAGGGAGCCCCCTCGGAAGATGAAATGTAAGAGGAAGCATGTGGACTCCCCTGAGTCCGTCACATCTGACACCAACTTGGATGAATCGGAAGGGTCCCCACAATTCCCCTCTGAGGATGTCTCTTTTTCTGACATCCTTGAGATCCTCAAGCAGAGGGGGAACTGGTCTACCCTCAATCCTTCCGAGGGCGAGTCAGTCTACCTAGAGGCGTTTGGTTCTCGCCCTTCCACCTCCTGGGTATCTCTGCCCTTTGACCCCCTTATGGAAGTGGTGGCCAGGAAGGCATGGACGGCCCCTGACTCGTTGGAACCTACCCCACGGAGGCCTTCAAAATTTATCACAGCCCCGTCTGATAAACAGTTTTTGGCCAAGGGTGTCCCTGTTGATGCCATGGTGGTGGCAGCAGCCACTAAGAAGGAACTGGCCGATCCTTCAGTACCTATCCATCCTCCTAATAAGGAATCTAGGACCATGGATAGGTACGGCAAGCGGATGTTTTCTTCAGCGACCTTTACCATGCGGTCGCTGAATTACTTATGTCATTTCACCCACCTTCAAAGAGACTTGCTCAAAGAAATGGGTGATACCCTACATGATCCAACAGCTGCAGGGTCTCAGGACAAAATCAGATGGGGCGAGTAGGGCTGCAGGCACAGGCGTGGCCTTAAGACGTCACGCCTAGATGCGGCTTTGTAACTTTGCTGACACCTTTAAGGCGTCCTTCACCAACTCTCCCTTTGATGGTTCAACGTTGTTTGGACCTCAGGTGAAGGATACTTTGACCAGATGCGAACAACAAGGCAATACTCTCTCTGCCGTGGGAGTCCGTTTTTCCACCCCATCTAGACCATACCCTAAAGGTCAGAAAGGTGGAAAAATGTGGTTCCGCAAACCACAGGGAGTCACGCCGGACACACAAGGTGAGTTCCCCTCTAGAGGCAGGGGGGGGGACAATAACAGATGCCACCCCAGGGGCAGAGGGGGTCCGCAGAATCAGGGTAGCAGAGAAGCTGTCTCTGGCCAACCCTTCCAGCATCCCTGAGAAGTTGCCCGGCTGTCCGCCTTCGGAGGCAGTCGGGGGAAGATTATCACTGTACCCAAAAGCCTGGCTTTCCCTCACCAAAGACAGATGGGTACGGTCGATCATATCCGAGGGTTACAAAATTCCCTTTGTCAACACCCCAAAACAGCCAAAAAGGCCCCTTCCAGATGTTCAACCCGGTCTAAGGGAACCAGCAGTATTAGAAATCTCAAAACCCCTAAGAAAAAGGGCCATCCAACCAATCCCAGCAGACCAGCAAGGATCCGGAATCTACTCCAAGTTCTTTTTGGTACCAAAAAAGACAGGGGACTGGAGACCAATTTTGGATCTCAGCAGACTGAACAAGTCTGTTCAAAGAACGAAGTTCCGGATGGTCACGCTACAGTCCATTCTACCCTTTTTGGGCCAGGACCATTGGATGTGCTCTATAGACCTTCAAGATGCGTACTACCACATCAAAATGCACAGGCGCTCCAGGAGGTTTCTCTGCTTTTGGCTGGGGGCCAGTCACTACCAATTCAGGGCCCTGCCCTTTGGTCTCACTACAGCCCCCCGAGTGTTCACCAAATGTATGGCAGTGGTTACGGCTCATCTAAGGCGTCAAGGATTCCAGATGTTTCCATATCTGGACGACTGGCTCCTTACCGCCACCACCAGGCATCAACTTATTCAGTCCAGAGATTACACCATTCAGATTTGCGAAGAGCTAGTTATCTCCATAAATTTCGAAAAGTCTGCTTTGTCGCCTTGTCAGTCTATTACCTTCATAGGCGCCATATTAGACACAGTCGAACTATCTGCAAAACTAATGGCACAGAGAGTCTCAGATATTCGTGAACATGTTCATATCCTTCTTCAGAACAACAAAATTCAGGCCAGGTTTGTACTGAAGACTCTAGGTCTCATGGCGGCTGCCATTACGTTACTTCCCTTAGCTCGCTTCCACATGCGACTCCTTCAGTGGATGCTCTTCTCTCAGTGGTCCTTCCAGCAGCTCCCGATGTCACACAACATTTTAATAACTCAGTCATGCAAGAAACACCTGTCTTGGTGGATGGTCTCCCTTCAAGTGATTCAGGGCAGACCCTTTGTCCCCCCCCCCCCGGTTGCTACAGTGACAACGGATGCCTCCCTGATCGGGTGTGGGGGGTGGCATTTTCAGGGCAGGATGGTCCAGGGCACTTGGCAACCTTTTGAGTGTCACCTGCACATAAATGTCCTAGAGATGAGAGCAGTACTTTTAGCGTTGCAAGCCCTTCAGGACTCTCTTCCCATCGGGACAATTGCAGTTCAGATGGACAATATGTCCGTAGTGTGGTACATCAACAAGCAGGGCGGAACCAAGTCCTATCCCTTATGTCGAGAAGCACTCTGACTTTGGCAGTGGGCGATCTCCTCTCAGCGGTTTCTGATAGCAACGCATATCCCCGGGAAGTCCAACGTCATAGCGGACAGGCTGAGCAGAGCCATTCTCATGCCGCACGAGTGGTCTCTCAAGCAGTCAGTAGTGGAGAAAATTTTTGGAAAATGGGGTCAACCTTGCTGCGATCTTTTCGCAACACCCCAGAACAGCAAGTGCCACGAATTTTTCACTCTCTTCCCGGCCACCCCTCCAGAGACGCCCTAGTCCATGATTGGCCCCGGGGTCTCCTGTACGCTTTTCCCCTCTTTCCATTAATCACTCAGTTGATTCAGAAAGCTACCGCCTTGAGATCCACAATGATCCTCATTGCTCCGTACTGGCCTCAACAAATGTGGTCTCTGTTCCTGCATCGTCACCTCTTGGAGCAGCCCTGGCATCTGGACCCAGTTCCAGATCTCTTGACCCATCAGTCGGGCAAGCTGTACCAATCCCTCCCCTCTCTCAACCTCACAGCTTGGTTGCGCCACTTCCAACCTTAGCCAGGCTTCCTTTTATCTCCCATTCGGTGTGTGACATCATTTTAGCTTCTCACAAATCTTCTACCAGGAGGATTTATGCCAGCAAATGGAAGCGTTTTTCCTTCTGGGCAAAATCTAGGAACATAGAAGCATTTGTGGCTCCTATCCAATCGGTCCTTGATTTTTTGGCCGAACTTTTTCAATCAAGATCTTCTTCGTCCACTATCGGAGTCCAGTTAGCGGCAATTTCAAATTTTCATGTGGGACTGTCAGACTCCTCTATTACATCTCATAAACTGTGCAAAGCCTTCCTTAAAGGTATCTTTTTACTTAAGCCCCTGGTCAGACATCCCCCACCAAAGTGGGATTTGAATCTAGTTTTAACCTCCTTGATTCTCCCTCCCTTTGAACCTGCGGCTTCCTGTTCTTTGAAATTTATTTCATGGAATACTTGTTTCTAGTGGCCATAACCTCTGCGAGAAGAGTCTCAGAACTTCACGCCCTTTGCGTTCGTTCTCCTTATCTGGTTTTCCATAAAGATAGTGTCCCTAAGAACTAACCCCTCCTTTTTACCCAAGATATCTTCTGAGGAAAATCTAAACCAGACTATCGATTTCCCAGTTTACTTCCCTAATTACTCCAACAGAGCAGAACAAAAGTTGCATTTCTTGGATGTTAATCGCCAACTCCTTTACTACCTGGATAGAACCAAGCAATTTAGGAAATCTGAGCAGCTCTTCCTATCTTATGCTGAAGGGAAGAAAGGCCTTCCAGTTTCCAAAGTAACCCTTTCTAGATGGTTGGCCTCTGTCATTACTTTCATCTATGAACTGAGGCATCAAAAGCTTCCTTCAAAACCTAGAGCCCATTCAACTAGAGCCTTAGCTACGTCAATAGCCATTCAGGACAGGTTGCCTTTAGATTCAATTTGTGCGGCAGCCACATGGGCCTCTCCCCATACCTTTATTTCTCATTACATATTGGACATGGCCTCCAGAAGCCGAGCTAACTTTGGTTCCACCGTTCTCAAGAGTCTGTTCGATGAGCCACCCAGGTTTGAGGTGCTAGGGATGTGGTCCCATCCAGCAAGAATGAAGGCAAGATTGACAACTTAACATTGAGAAGTTATGTACCTACCATAACGTTCCAAGTTAATTGTCTTCTTCTCGCCTTCTTTCTTGCGTCCCACCCTCCAACCCCCTAGCCTAGACAGACCGATAGGATCCTTCGGGGCCTTCTTTTTTGCCCACTTTGGTCTCCGGTGGTTATCCCTTTCTTGGGATGGCTATCTATATGGGTATGCCTCTCTCTCTCTCTCTCCTTTGTTCTGGGGACAGAACTGCTACAGTGTTAGCTATCAAACGAGATCTGGGTAGTTGGCGCCTAGCATTGTGTGATACAGGGTTACCTCGAGCCGGTAAAAATAGCTATCGAGCTTTGGTATAAGCCGAGTCGGAGCCGAGGATCGGCTCCGAACCCATCCAGCAAGAAAGAAGGAGAGAAGAAGACAACTAACATGGAACGTTATGGTAGGTGCATAACTTCTCATTTTACAGCACATACACTAATAGACATCTGCTAAACTAAGCAATTCAGTCTCGCAATGAAAATAGAATTAGCATCAAGTCTTTTCTGCCCTTGAAACTCACATTCATTGAAACATCATTGAAACCCACATTCAAAGAAAATACATCTGGCCAGTGGCAGATAAAGATTAACATTGGGCTGTTTTCAAGTCATAGCCCCCTTGCACACGAAACATACATATGTTCTTTGGTACACCTTCCCAATTGTACTAATTATACTTCTTGTATAATACAGTACAGTTGTTAGAGGGTGTTTTAAATTTATTGTTTTGAACATTTTTCCAGTAAACAATGAAGCAAAATGCATGCACTAATAACAAAACTGCCCAATTCAGAACATTTCCATCATAAAAGTCTACTCATTTCTACAGTCCGCCAGTATCAGTAAATATGCAAAATATAGAAGTAAAAGTCATCTAAATTCCACATTAAAGAGATATGTAACTAATGAAGAGGTTGCTGCTAACAAACAACTTTATATTTCTTTGTTTCATCTATAAATAAAGTGCCTGTTGCCCTTGAGGAATAAATTGCCTATGTTACATTAAAAAATAAGCTAGTAATATTGCAGTAGGGAATGTATGGCAAACTGATAACAGGTTTATATTTACTAGCCATCTCCACCAAAGAGGACATTCTCAGGACTGCAGCATTCACCCCCTTTAAAAGTACAACACAGTACAGTATCAGCAATGCATCTACATACTGTGGGAGTAGAACCCACATCCTTCTGCATCAAAAGCAAGTGCGCTATCTGTTGTGCTATTAACAGTGCAAGCCAACTCAGCATAAGCAGCACTAAACTTCTATTCCCCTGAAGGTCTTAGCTCCTTGTAAACTTCACGTAACAATCAACTCTATCTCTCAATTTTGCAGCACATAAGCAAAATAAAACCGGAAAAAGCCAAAATTTATTGGGGGGGGGGGTAAAAGCCCCAAAACCAGGGACACTTTTTAAACATTGCTTGTATAACCTTGGAAAGTTGCTAGAATAAAATGCTGTACTACTGCCATGCATTTCATTGCCAAGACTTGAACCCAGAACCCTGTGCACTACAGTCAGAGCAACATAGCACTATGCCAAATCAGCTGTTTCTTGAAGGACAGGAAGACTGAAACTTAAATGGCTAACGGTTAGTGAATTCAGTTCTCACCATAGCTCTCAACGTCTTAGCACAAAACACCTTGACAAAGCCAATAATGGGAAAATACAGCCCCCAAACATATTCAGTGAATTCAGTTCTCACCATAGCTCTCAACCTCTCAGAAAAAAAACTGGACAAAGCCAATAATGGGGAAATACAGCCCCAAATAGGGACACATTTCAAATATTGATCTTATAAACTTTTACTGTTTTGTGTTACCATGTACCTTCTGAAGAATATGAAGTTTGAAATGCAAAATGTATGAAAATCCAGAAAAAACACAGATTTTATGAGGAACAGAACAAAACTATGAGGCAAAAATCTGAATGCTTTTCACAAGTGGTGGTGGATAGGGAATTTAGGTTCTTGCTACCTGCACCCAAGGTTGAGGGTTTGAACCCGAGTTTCTCTCTAGCCACCAGTTATAGCTAACTGAGGCATTTCACACACACACACACACACACACACACACACACACACACACACACACACACACACCAAACAAAACAGTCCATTGCATAACCATTTCCTCTAGCCCATTCCTCCATAAAGCATAAGCAAGCCACAAATACCTGCCATAAGCCTCATGTTGCAAAGCTCCATTTCTTTTCAGCAGCAATCCCAAAGTGAGTAGTTCTGTTTATGGAAAGCCGGGCGAGCACCTATGCGTGCATTCTGAACACAGACTGCAGACCTTGCAGTCCGATCCACTTCCAGTCAATGCGGCTGTAACCACATAGACTTCTGGGGCATCTATGAGACTGCTGCCTTCTTTCGAATCTGGACTGGTTAAACAGCAGTCTGGATTTGAGTTTCCACTCATGCATGTGTGAATTTTTGGGATTTTTTTTATTTTGGTTTTCATCTGGGGGGGGGGGTGCAGTCCTGCAGTCCAATAGGATGAGCCGCCACTGCCTGATGTTGATTGCTGTTTGCTGAGCCTGTGTCCTCCATGGGACTGCCCAAGACCCACATGCCCATGGCCTGCCACATCATGGTGTGGACAGCACACTTCCTCTGTAGTGCTAGAAGTACTGCCCCTATGGGAGCATGTGTGCACGGCCCTGTGGACTCTCAGCAGATGGTGTTGCTGGCATACGCCCACATGTCTGATGCCCAACTACAACCAGATGTTCCAGCACAGACAATGTGCAGTCCCAGAGAGACACTGTCTGAGCCCACAGTCTGTCCACTACATTAGTAAACCAATCAACAATGTCACCAATGCTGTGGAGGCAGTCATGGATGTCACACTGTGCTGCATTCATAACCCTAAGTATCCATCTGGTGTTGCATTCAGAATGTGCCTGTGCCTCCATGATGGCCCAAAATATGTGGCAAGTGACCCATGATGTGACACCTGTGACAGGTGGCAGATGGGCTGCAGTTCTACTTTGAGCATCCCTGTCAGTCTGCCTGTCTGGGACCTTGCCAGCTGTTTGGCAGTGGCCAGTGTCTATACTCACTGACACCATAGTTGTCACACTGTCCTGTGTAATGTCGTCATCCTCTGTTCAATGTCTGTGTCCTCTGGGGACTGGGTATGTGTGGGCATACTGTGTGCAGGGACAGTAGGGGCAGAAGAGGAATGTGTCCACTTCATGGACAGATTCAGCCCCGACAACCCCACCCGTGCCTCACTTTGGCCACCATCGTCAGAGTCCGATGAGACACTGACATCAGGTTGTGAGGGGGCAGATGCCAAACCCCCATTCACCTGTGTGAAGCAAGAGAAAAGCAGTACATTACTACCTGCACTATTATGTATGGTAATCCTCATAGATATATACCGGTGAGCATCCACAACTGCATTACACGTGCCACGTCTTCTCACCTCTGCTCTCATGCACAACAAACTCTCGCACACAGACAAGTCAGGCCTTTTATGACATGCAGTTAAGCTACTTCCAGTTTATGTTGCCGGTACAATACACCTGTGAGATATGCAATATGACCGTGTATATGATAGAACTTCACATAACACCCAGTACACCTATCTTGAGAATGATATGCCAGTTGTAGTGTTACTACCTCAGGTATGTACCATCTCCCTATTGTGTTTGAACAGGCATCTTGGAGTAATTGCCTCGTATGTAGCAGGCTGTATAGTCGCTCAAAAGTATAAGTGCAAACATGTTAAAGTTTGTACAAATACACACCTGTGATTACCCAGACTGTGCACTGTAGTTAACTGTTCCAGACTGGAACATACAATAACCAAACGTTTTTTGGAGCTTTTCTTTCACTTTGTTGTTTCTTTGTTTTTGGAACATACAATAGTCTACTCTGACTAAGCACAACAATTGTACTTGGGGTGAAATGGCACCCCTTAACTTTCTTGGGGCATATATGATCCATAAAACAACAGTGTCACACTTGGGTACAGGACCACGGGCTTCGGGCACATCTGACGGACCTGTGAAAGGGTGTGGGAGAGGTGTTGTCACCATCACCAAATGCTGCAGCACTACAAGTTCATGTGTATATATCCACATGTACAGTGGCTACTGTGATGGCTATATTGCTGACATTCTGAGTATATGTGAAACCCAAACCCCCACCTTACTGTGCAGATAGATCTGACACCCATGTACTGGTATGTACAGCTTTGCCACAATGACTGGTACAGTATTATACTGGTGAGCAAACTAAGCTTACCTGGATGCTCCTCTTTTGTGGACACTGTGGCACCCACCTCCAGGATGTATGACGTGATGGATGCCGGGGAGCTGTTGGTTGATCCTAGGTTTGCCAGGAATTCCTTTGGCCAAGAGTGGTTGTTCTGTTGCAGGCCTTCCACCGGTGGCAGCACAATCCCTGGCAACAACAGCTGTCCTATGACATGCAGCATTCACCATGTCTGTGGCCTGGTGTCAGACCTGCTCATAGGTCCTGTCCTGTTGGCCAGTCTGATTAACAGCCCGCAAAAGGTCTGCCCACAATGCTGTCCACTGTTCACGATTGTGCTGAGCCCTGCTAAGCAGGATGTGATGGTGGTGCCTGATGCCATCCAGTATTATGTCATTCTTTGCAGTTGGGAATTGCGGATGTCTCCTGGAGTACATGGTTCCTGAAAGATAAGAGTGGAACACATTACAGGACAAGATACGTGGACATCCACTATGTACATATCCTGCATGCCCATAATAGCCTGTGCTGTCTACTGCCCCCTCACGTCATACCCCACAGTCTGAAAATGCACTACATGTGTGGATATCAACATGATAGTAGCAATACTGGGTTTTGTCCCTGTGTGCAAAGACAGAATGTTAAGTTGTCAATCTCGCCTTCATTCTTGCTGGATGGGTTCGGAGCCGATCCTCGGCTTCGACTCGGCCACTCTAAAAGCTCGAGAGCTAGTTCCACCGGCTCGAGGCTCCCCTATATCCCACAATGCTAGGCGGTAACTCCTCTGATCTCGTTTGCCGCTACAGCAATCGAGGTGTGTTCCTACCGGCTCAGGTTAGTTTTTGGTAAAGAAACTAGTTTTCTTAGATTTTTTCCCCCTTTTTAAAGTTAGTTTTTTCTAATTAGTTATATTGTGAAGTAGTCTATCCCATTCCCGTTAAGTTTCCCTCCCTTTCCAAAAAAATCTGTAGAAAATTTCCCTCGGGCCCTAGGCCCAGTCCCTCCCTTCCTAGTAGTTTGTGTTTTGTAGGGATTTTATTTCTAATTACTTATAACTTAATTTAAATTAGTTTAATTTATTTCTAAGTGTAATCGGTGTGTGTGTGTGTTTGTGTGGTTACACTTTCACCTTAGATATGTCTAAGGAATCAAAGGTCTCAGGCTTTAAGAAGTGTGACTCGTGCTGTCAGAAGATGTCTCTGACAGACGGTCACACTTCTTGTGTGTACTGCCTGGGACCTTTGCACCTGCAGAACTCGTGCTGTTTGCCATGGCTTCAGCCCTAGAGTCCTGCAGGAGCGAAAAAATAAACTTATTTTAAGGGGCTGACTAAAGCCTGAGGGTCCCTCGAACTCCGTCATCGGGGAAACCCTCTAAGCCTTCCAGACCTTCGGCTCCAGCCTCTGAGCCATCTTCTGGAGGCCCTAAGGCTATTCGAACATCGGCTCTGGTCGGAGCAGATGAACCTCGAATACAAGCCCCTACGGTGTCCTCGGCTCCGGCCAGAGCCGAGGAAGACATAACTCAGTCGGCTCCGATTAAGTTCTCGGAACCGACATCTAGAAAAAGGTCCCGATCTCCATCTATCGGCTCCGTTCATTCGGCTCCAGCATCACCTTTCCTGTCTGAACGGAGCCATAGATCCCACTCTTCTAGGTCTTCCTGGTTATCGGACCATGACCTTCAGAGAGTAGTGAGTCGACTTCTTAAGTCCGAGGCATTAGCCCAGATGCTTCAAAGTCCGACTCAACAGTCGAGAACTATTCCCATCACTCAAAATATTCCTCCTCTGACTCTCTTGAATTCGGAGCCGGGGCGGCTCGGACCCGAGACTGTGGTGGCGTCGGAACAGATACCTTTGTCTTCGGTTCCGTCGTCGGCTCCGATGTCTTAGAATCTCGGCGCCGGACTTCCTTCGTCGGCTCCGAGGGGGCGAGTGGCATCGGACCCTTGTCTGACCCCGCTCTCCCCCTCTGTGCTTCGGCGCTGGTGAGTTCGGCTCCGACATCGGCAAGGAAACCCTGACTAGGTGCGAGACTGATGGCAAAACTCTCTCTGCCGTCGGAGTCCGTTTTTCTACTCCTTCTAGATCTTACCCCAAAGGCCAGAAGGGGGGAAAGATGTGGTTCCGTAAACAATCTCAAGGAGATTTGCCTGATGCACAGAGTCGATTCCCCTCTAGAGGCAGAGGGGGGGAACAATAATGGTAGACGCCGTCCTAGAGGCAGAGGGGGCCCGCAGAATCAGGGCAGTCGAGAATCCTTTTCCGACAAGCTCTTTCAGCACCCCTGAGGTGTTGCCCGACTGTCCACCTGAGGTGTTGCCCGACTGTCCACCTTCGGAGGCAGTCGGGGGAATGTTGTCACTGTACCCAAAAGCCTGGCTATCCGTAACTCAAGACAAGTGGGTACAGTCTATCATTTCCGAAGGCTACAGAATCCCTTTCCTTTTCATTCCGAAGCAATCCAAAAAATCCCTTCCAGACGTTCCACCCAGTGAAAGGGAGCAAGCAGCATTGGAAATTTCAAAGCTGCTCGCAAAAAGAGCCATTCAACCAGTTCCAGCAGACCAAGCAGGATCCGGAATCTACTCCAAATTCTTTTTGGTTCCAAAGAAAACAGGGGACTGGAGACCCATTCTGGATCTCAACAACTTGAACAAGTTTGTCAAGAAAACAAAGTTCCGGATGGTCACGCTGCAGTCCATTCTACCTCTTTTGGGGCAGGACAACTGGATGTGCTCGATAGATCTCCAGGATGCGTACTATCACATCAGAATGAGTCGACGCTCCAGGAGGTTTCTTCGCTTCAGGCTGGGAACCAGTCATTTTCAATTCAGAGCCCTGCCCTTTGGTCTCACTACAGCCCCCCGAGTGTTTACCAAATGCATGGCAGTGGTAGCCTCTCATCTGAGACGACAAGGATTCCAGGTGTTTCCTTATTTAGACGACTGGCTCCTTACAGCCCCCACCAAGCATCTTTTACTTCTCGCCAGAAACTACACCTTTCACATATGTCAGGCACTAGGCATCTCAATAAACTACGAAAAGTCTGTCTTGTCGCCTTGTCGTGTTATTACCTTCATAGGCGCAAATCTAAACAGTCAATATGTCAGCCAGACTCACAGAGCAGAGAATAGCAGACATACACAGACAGGTCTCTCTTGTCTTGCAGAGCAACAAAATCAAAGCCAGACTGATCCTGAAAGTCTTAGGGATTATGGCGGCGGCCATCCCCCTTCTACCATTAGCTCGCTTCCATATGAGAATTTTACAGTGGATGTTTTTCACACAATGGTCTTACCAAAGTCTTCCAATGTCCCATCCTATTCGGATAACTCAATCGTGCAAGAATCATCTCTCTTGGTGGATCACATCCCCTCAGCTCTTCCTAGGGAGACCTTTCATCCCTCCCCCTCCGGTTGCTACAGTGACAACGGACGCCTCCCTGATCGGGTGGGGGGGGCATTTCCAGGGCAGGACAGTCCAGGGCATGTGGCAACCATTCGTGTGCCACTTGCACATAAACGTCCTAGAGATGAGAGCAGTGCTTCTAGCGTTGCAAGCCTTACAAGACTCTCTTCCCAAGGGAACTATAGCAATTCAGACAGACAACATGTCTGTAGTGTGGTACATCAACAAACAAGGCGGAACCAGATCTTACCCCCTATGTCGAGAGGCACTCAGACTGTGGCAATGGGCGATTTCTTCTCAGCGATTTCTGTTAGCAAAGCACATCCCCGGGAAGTCCAATGTGATTGCAGACAAATTGAGCAGAGCTATTCTCATGCCTCACGAGTGGTCTCTGAAGAATTCAGTGTTGGAGAAAGTTTTTCGAAAGTGGGGTCGGCCTTGCTGCGACCTTTTCGCTATTCCCCAAAACAGCAAGTGCGACGATTTTTTCACCCTCTTTCCCCAACCAGGCCACCCCAGCAGAGACGCTCTAGTGCACGTTTGGCCCCAGGGACTTCTGTATGCTTTTCCTCCCTTCCCACTGATATCTCAGCTGATGCAGAAAGCCATCGCTCAGGAAGCTTCCATGATCCTCATTGCCCCTTACTGGCCTCGACAAGTTTGGTTCCCATTTCTCCACTGATGTCCTTCAAGGATGCATCTGCAGTCCTTACAAATGGGTTGTCCTGTCGTCAGGCAGCCCTTCGGTCGGCCGGATTCCAAAGTCTGGGTCTGGCCTCGGCTGGTGTCGCACTTCACCCGGCGTCATAGCTGCAGTTATTCGGGTATAAAGGCAACAGCCGACGCCATTTTCCTCAGTCTTTCTTGCCGCGTGGCGCCCGAAGCAGAAGCTGTTCGCAAGTGCCGGTCGATCAGAACCAGAGATTACTACTACCGAATACTTCTACTACTACCGAAGACTTCTAAAAAGCTAAGTACCCCGTTGGGGACTCTTTCTTGCCTCAGCCGATGTCAGAAAAAGTGAATAACTGTTTAAATTGTGGGAAACAAATACCTCATAAAGATTTCCACTCTTACTGCTTACCTTGCTTAGGCCCAGACCACGACGTAGCAACTTGTCTAGCCTGTGCTTCTTTCAACCGACGAACGCTTAGACGTCGGTCTGAATTTGCTGAAGAGTTTTTCGGCTCCACTTTTGCTTACATTATGCCGTCGGATACTCCGACTACGCAAATTTCTAAAAAACGCAAGGAAAAGGACCGACACTCGCGGTCCGCGGTTTCAGCCGAAACCGCGGTTAAGCCAACCGTGAGTGTCTCAGTTTCGGCTGAAACAGAGTCCACGGTTCTTCGGCCGAAAGCTTGCCACTTACCGAGGCCTCATCCAGCTTGGCTGAATCTGCTACTGAAATCCCACCTGCTCCTGCAGATTCACAGGATTTATCAGATACTATCCCTTTGGATATTTCTACCCCAGCACGTGGAGCTGCTAGGCCTCCTGCATCCATGTCGATTAAGGCCTTTGCCAGGGCTAAAGCAGCAAAAACTACCAAAACTGTGCCTGCTAAGACCCCCTCTCACAGGCCCAGTTCTAGTTCACAAATGCTTAGTCTAGCAGAGGATCTCATTTCTTTAATCCGGGGATCCCAACCACATCCAGACAGGGCCCCTCACCCACCTCCAGAGAAGAGGACTAGAGTAGAGCCCCTTGAGCCAGTTTCTTCAGATGGCTCCTCTGATGAATCAGATAATTCAGACCCTCCAGAGGCCCGTTTTTCTCCTTATGAGGACTCTGATGCAGAAGAGTCCATTCCTTCTGCCTCACCGCCTGAGGAATTTTCTTTTGGGGAAACCTTGCATGCTATGAGGGAACAATTTCAATGGCGGGGCCAGGATTTTTCAGACTCTAGGAAAAGGCTTAGAACCTTTTTGCATTTGCCACAGCATAGGCCTTTAGCAATTCCTCCAGTACTTACTGTTGTGGATGATGCTTTTAATGATGCTTGTACTGCTCCTGATTCTCTTCCTCCGGCCCCTGCTAAGCCCGATAGGTACTACAGGGTTCCGGACACACATTATCATTTGTATAAGGCCCCTTTTGCAGATCCCAAAACTATCTCCCAGAGACCCAAGGCTGTAGCAGCTACCTCTACCAAAAACCCCCTCCCCTCTGAAAGGGAATCTAGGGCCTTAGAGAGATGGGGTAAAAAAGTTTACACATCTGCTACTCTTTCAGCTAGGGCCTTGAACTGTCAATTCCACATGATCCAGTATCAAGAATTTATGTTAGACCAGTTAACTAAAAAGCTGTCCTCGGATGAACCATTAGACAAAAAATCTGTTCAGGAAATGGTACATAACATTCAGCAGGTCAGTAACCACTCCTTGAAATGCGGCTATGATGCACTGGAGGCTTCCTTTAGATCAGCCATGACTGGCACAGTGATCAGAAGACATGCATGGTTAAAAGAGCAGGCCTTACCAGATCATGTTAAATCAAAGCTACTGGATGCTCCCATGGACAAGATCAATTTGTTTGGCTCTCCTGCACAACAGGTGCTGAAGAAGATGGAAGAGAAGGCAAAATCTGTCCAGACAGTCAAAGATTTCTTACAGGTCCAACCTCCAAGGTTTAGCAGGAATTGGCCCTCCAAGAATTGGTCCTTTCCAGACACCTCCAAAGCTCAGAGAGGCAGGAATAGGCGCTCAAGAGGCAGGGGTCAGTCCGGAGGTGCCTACAGGGGACGTCAGTGGCAGGCTAACAACCAGCAAGGTACAGCCACAGATACAGCCACCACCACGACTACAGGACAATCGCAGTGACTTGGCTCTAGCACCGCCTACCAGGGAACAACTAGAAGCACCCTTAGGCGGAAAGCTAGCCTTATTTTCAGTAAACTGGCATTACATCACAGGAGACAAGTGGATTTTGCAGACAATAGACCAAGGTTACAGGTTTCACTTCCACACTCTACCAAGGAAGAGAGGAATGCCAAACCTACCTCCAAATCAAAAGGCAGAAGCTCTAAAGCAAATAACTCACTAAGGATGAGAGCTGTAGAAAAGGTGCCATCTATGGAGCAAGGACAAGGATTTTACTCCAGGCTCTTCCTGGTACCAAGAAAAGAAAACCAATGGAGACCTATTCTCGACCTGTCCGTTTTAAACACATACCTCATTGTCCCAAAATTCAAAATGCTGACCGTACAGCAGCTTCTTCCCATGTTGGGCAAGGAGTCTTGGCTGGTAACTCTAGATCTCAAGGAGGCATACCTGCACGTCCCCATACGACCAAATTGCAGAAGATACCTCAGATTTCTTGCAGGATCAGAGCATTATCAATTCTCAGCATTGCCCTTTGGCTTATCTACTGCGCCCAGAGTGTTCACGAAATGCCTGGCATCAGTAATTGCTCATTGCAGGCTTCAGGGAATTCAAATCTACCCTTACCTGGACGACTGCCTGTTACAAGCGGACAACAAAAACAAACTAGCAGAAGACTTAAAAAGGGTCATTTATCTACTGCAAGCCCTGGGATACACAGTCAATATAAAAAAGTCAAGGCTGATACCATCCCAAAGGATAACCTTTTTGGGTGCAGAGCTGGACACATCACAACAAATGGCATTCCTAACAGTAGAAAAACAGGAGCAAGTCCCTCTCTACTTCTTGGCATTAACAAAACAGAACCAGCTAACAGCAAGAAAAGTCCTGCAAGCCTTGGGTTTCATGGCATCCCGCATAATTTTGGTTCCACATGCCAGACTGCATATGAGAAAGTTACAGTGGTACCTAAGGAATTTATGGTCTCAGCACAAGCACAGCCTAGAAACCCAAATTCCAATAATCCCATGCCTGAAGCAAGAATTCAAATGGTGGGCTCAGGCCTGTCAATCAAACAAAGGACTGCCCTTCCACAGCACTCAACCAAGCCAGACCATCACAACGGACGCCTCAGACCTCGGTTGGGGGGCGCACATGCTGGACAAGTGCATACAAGGCTTATGGACTCAAGACCAGCTGCACCTACACATAAATCAAAAAGAAATGCTGGCAGTAAAACTGGCAATTCAGACATTCAGACCATTTCTTCGACGAGGTCAACTGTTGATAAGGACAGACAACACCACAGTTATGTGGTACATCAACAAACAAGGAGGCACACATTCGTACCCTCTATGCCGGATGGCAATGGATCTCTGGAATGTGGCCCTGAGCCTCAACATTCAGTTACAAGCAATTTTTGTGCCAGGAAAAGAAAACATACTAGCAGACATACTAAGCAGAACTACCACGGATGCCCACGAATGGATGCTGCATCCGGACATATTCAAAACCATTATAAGAAAATGGGGACTACCAGAAATAGACTTATTTGCATCCCCACGCAATCACCAACTGAAGAAATTCTGCACAAGGACGTACCACCCACTTGCTTGGAAAGTGGACTCCCTATCTTTTAGTTGGAAAAACCTGACAGCATATGCATTCCCACCACTTCCTTTGATGCACAAGGTGCTATTGAAGATCAAAGAAGACCGTCCAAGGATCATCCTGATAGCTCCAGACTGGCCAAGGTAACATTGGTACCCATTACTGAGGAGCATGTCTCGGGAACAAATATGGCCTCTACCACTGGTTCCCTTACTGTTAACACAGAACAACTACAACACCCTGCATCCAAACCTGAAAACACTGCAGCTGACTGCCTGGAACATTGCATAAGACCAAATAACCCAAGTTTATCCCAAAGGGTTAAAGACATTATCTTGGAGGCTCGCAGACCCTCAACAAGAAAAAATTATTCAGCAAAATGGAAAAGATATCACATTTGGAGTACTGCAAAAGGAGAAAATGTGTCACTGGTAAACATAGCCAACATCCTGGAATACTTGGCAGAGCTCTTCCACAGCGGCCTGTCCTATTCTTCCATTAAGACTCATGCATCAGCTATTTCAGCGGAATACAACTTGGATCCTCCAGTCTTCTCACATCCTCTGCTCAGGCAGTTTCTGAGAGGAATTAAAAATGTAAAACCACCTAGGAAGCCACCATTGCCAGCATGGGACTTGAACTTTGTGCTAGAAAAGTTGACACTCCCTCCTTTCGAACCAGCAGCAACAGCAGAATTACAATACTTATCATGGAAAACTGCTTTCCTGCTTGCAATCACTTCAGCAAGAAGGGTATCTGAGCTACAGGCATTAATGGCAGTACAGCCCTTCCTGATCTTCCATCAAGATAGTGTCCATGAGAACAAATCCTACTTTTATGCCAAAGGTGGTCTCCAGGGTATCTTTAAACCAAGCTATCCACCTACCTACATTCTTCCCCAACCCACAGAACAGGGAGAAAGACTGTTGCATACCTTGGATGTACATAGACAATTACGTTACTACCTGGACAGGACCAAGGGCAATAGAAAAACTGACCAGCTACTGGTAGCATATGCAACAGGAATGGAAGGAAAAGCAATTTCAAAACAGACAATCTCTAAGTGGATAGGAAATTGCATTAGATTTTGTTACTCCTACCATGGGAAGAAAACTCCAGAAAATATCAGGCCTCACTCTACAAGGGCTACAGCCACTACCACAGCTTTTCTACGAGGAGTGGCTACCAAAGACATTTTAGAGGCTGCTACTTGGAGCTCCGTGCATACATTTGCCTAGCATTATAATTTACCTTTATACTCCAGATCCCGAGCAGGTTTTGCCACTCCGTGCATACATTTGCCTAGCATTATAATTTACCTTTATACTCCAGATCCCGAGCAGGTTTTGCCACTGCTGTTTTGCAAGGGATCTTAACTACACCATAATCTTATTTCTCCTCCTCCCCCAGTTTGGCTATGGTATTCTACCCATTTGTAAGGACTGCAGATGCATCCATGAAGGACATAGTACAGTTTTGTACCTACCATAAATGTAGATGTCCGATAGGCATGCATCTGCAGTCAGGATTACCCACCCTCCTTCCCCTCTGTGGTACTCCTAGGGTATTTGCCCATCTTGTAGCTAGCTGGGGGAATCTATTATGGTGTATTTGTTTGTATATATGTACATACATGCTTATTTTTTGTTTGCTCTCTACTATTTGGAACCATTTGCATTTATCCAAATTTAGCCTTCCTAGAGGCCACCTGGCATCTGGGGCAAGAAACACTGAGGAAAATGGCGTCGGCTGTTGCCTTTATACCCGAATAACTGCAGCTATGACGTCGGGTGAAGTGCGACACCAGCCGAGGCCAGACCCAGACTTTGGAATCCGGCCGGCCGAAGGGCTGCCTGACGACAGGACAACCCATTTGTAAGGACTGCAGATGCATGCCTATCGGACATCTACATTTATGGTAGGTACAAAACTGTACTTTATCTGTTGGAGCAACCTTGGCATCTGGACCCAGTTCCAGACCTCTTGACCCATCAGTCGGGTCAGTTGCACCACTCCCTTCCCTCTCTGAACCTCACAGCGTGGTTCCTCCAATTCCAACTTTAGCCAGGCTTCCTCTGATATCTCATTCAGTTAGAGATATCTTGATAGCCTCTCATAAATCTTCCACTTGGAAGATTTATCATAACAAGTGGAAACGTTTTTCCTATTGGGCGCAGTCAAAGAATATAGATCCTTTCACTGCTTCCATTAAATCAGTTCTAGACTTTCTAGCCGAACTTTTCCACTCAGGTTCGTCTCCATCTACCATTAGAGTTCAATTGGCAGCAATATCGAACTTTCATGTTGGAGTCTCAGAGTCCTCCATTATGTCTCACAAACTCTGCAAAGCCTTTTTAAAGGGAGTTTTTCTCCTCAAACCACCCATCAGAGATCCTCCTCCCCAGTGGGATCTCAACTTGGTTCTGGCATCCTTAATTCTTTCCCCCTTTGAACCTGTGGCTTCATGTTCAATAAAGTTACTTTCTTGGAAAACCCTCTTTTTAGTAGCTATCACTTCAGCTAGAAGAGTCTCTGAACGCCATGCTCTGTGTAGTCGACCCCCTTATCTGGTATTTCATAAGGACAGGGTGTCCTTGCGTACTAACCTGTCTTTTTTGCCCAAGGTAGCTTCACTGGCAAATTTGAATCAAGCCATTGAGCTTCCTGTTTTCTTCCCAAATTATTCAAATAGGTCAGAACAAAAGTTACACTGTTTAGATATTCATCGCCAACTTAGGTACTATTTAGACAGGACCAAACAATTCAGGAAATCTGACCAACTGTTTGTTTCTTATGCAGAAGGTAGAATGGGCCTTCCAGTTTCTAAAGTGTCTCTCTCTAGATGGCTTACTTCGTTGATTACCCTAGTGTATGAGATAAGACATCAACGGTTGCCATCCAAACCCAGGGCTCATTCAACTAGAGCTTTAGCCACTTCTGTAGCTTTCCAAGATAGGCTGCCCATTGATTCGATTTGTTCTGCAGCTACTTGGGCTTCTCCCCATACCTTCATTTCTCATTATAAGTTGGACTTGGCCTCTAGAGACCGAGCCAACTTTGATTCCACTGTACTCAGGAGTCTGTTCCGATAGGCCACCCGGGACAAGGTGCTAGGGACACGGTCCCATCCAGCAAGAATGAAGGCGAGATTGACAACTTAACATTTAGAAGTTATGTACCTACCATAACGTTCCATGTTAGTTGTCTTCGTCTCGCCTTCTTTCTTGCGTCCCACCCTCCTTCCCCCTAGCCAGGACAGACCTAGAGGAGTTTTTCTTTGTTCCTTATGGAATTTTATTGCTGGCCTTAGCTTTCAAACGAGATCTGAGGAGTTACCGCCTAGCATTGTGGGATATAGGGGAGCCTCGAGCCGGTGGAACTAGCTCTCGAGCTTTTAGAGTGGCCGAGTCAGAGCCGAGGATCGGCTCCAAACCCATCCAGCAAGAAAGGAGGCGAGAAGAAGACAACTAACATGGAACGTTATGGTAGGTACATAACTTTTAATTCTGCTGTATGTCCCTATACCCATCAATGCAGTCTACTGTGGTGTGTCCCCTATGGGAAAATTCCCACTAATATGTCATATGGTCACTGTCAGACAGCCATGTGCTATTACAACAACTGTATGGGGACAGTCTAGCAACACCACTATACCAAAATGACAGGAAGCAGTGCAAGCCTGCTGTAGATGTCCTCTCTAGGCATCATACCTGTCAACTATACAGATGTTTGCACAATGTCAGGATGTTTGCCTCGTACATGTGGTCCTGTTCACACAAAGCTGTGGACGTCTGACAAATGGCTGGCCAGTCATTGACGGCTGATGTCAGAATGTACAATCAGTTTTACTTTCACACGTCATACCCCTCAGAAAACAGTTATGCGACAGTATTATGTGTTAGTCTATTCATGTTCCTACATTGTACGGCAATGTATATATACTCTGTCACTGAGTTTGGCCCACCATTAATTATGGCTTTGTCCTGATTTTCTAGCTCCAACAGGTTGAGAGTTATGACATGACCTTATCTGTGGCCCTTTGCCTCCCCTCCCCCCAGTAAGTATGGCTGTGTCCAGATGGGGTTGGGAGGTATGGTAGGTCTGTAACAACTACCTTTACATACAGCTGTGCATGCTACAGGCTGCAGCTGCTGCTGTGGCATACAACACATGGGGGGTGTTAACACTTTGTTGGACAACAAGCTGTACATGTAACTGTGGCAGCTATGTCAGGCTGTTACGGCAGAGCCAGAGTGAGAGAATTCTGTACAGTACAATCTGTGCATGTGCAGTAAGGTACGTCTGTTATGCAACAGTGCGAATAACAGAATGATAGACAACATATAGTTGGGTGATATGGATATGTGCATTGTGTCTCTGCTTGCAGGCCTTTATTTTGCAAAACTGGGTAGCAGTTAATTAAGTAGCAGTAAATTGTGTGGATTCAGACTGCAAGACACAGTCATTACCTGCTGTCTGCACAGTAATGTAATTGAAGTACGTCAGAACAGTGGAACTGAACCCAGAACTGTGTGTGGCAAAATGTACTGCATGCACGGCATTTAACAGATGAAGCTGCTGAGACACTGGAAAAGCATGTGTATTTGCAAGATATATGGGCACATATACAGGCTGTGAGAGACATTTCTACAACCATGAGTATGTACTTGACTTTATATGGTTGTATTTCTGCATCGGTGTCCGTGTTGTACATGTACTTTGCCATAGCTGCCTTAGCAGATGTCTTTCCATAAGTTGTTGATAAAAGGCCACATAGACCTGCTATCACAGGTATCACATACATCCATTGGTATGTCTTGGGCTTTTTACTGGTGTATTATTGCACTAGGGTCCAAGGTACGCTTCAATTTTTCCCATTCCTTTTTATATGTCATTTACATGCTTAATGATGGTAGATAGCAGTCAGTATGTATTGCTGGAAACACCTGTGTAACCTAAAACCTGTGTAGCATGGTGGGTTAATGCACTGTGCTATAGTTGAGAGGGGCCCGGGTTCGAGACTTGGCAGTGGTGGTTATTTTTTAGATGAGAGTAGTACTGTCATGGTTTTATATTTGTAAATTATATATATATATATATAAAATAGACATTAGAGCTCATTAAAACTGAGCTAAGTGAAACATCGGGATGTGCCGCTCCGAGCAAACCCACACTAAAAAATATTAAAAAAAGAGGAAATAGGAAAGTGGTGAAATGGGGGCAAGCAGGTGAAAAACATAGTCAACAGCAGGTAGGGATGTGCAAAAAGGGTGTAGGAAAGGGCCATAGCTATCCATTTCTTGTACAGCAACAACTATGCATTGTGACAGATTTTGTTAATGAATTTGGACTCTCAAACCCCAGAGAGAGGGCTGAGTACAACATAAATGTGTTGTCAAGCCAGTTGGGCCATATCAGTTGCGTCCATTGCACACGTGTGTGAAATGGAGAGCTATACATGAGGCAATATTTTTTTGTGGGACAGGTGAACATTTCTTTTTTTTTTTCCCTAAGGAGAAAGTGGAATGTTGGGGAAGGCACATAGATGTTACGTGTGGGGAGGTCAGTTGGGTAGGAGAGGATGCAATAGCAGACAGAGGTAGTGTGTGACACACAAGATGGGGTAAACACCTTGGATGGGGTGGGTGTTGTGGAATCTGAGACACGTGCCTCCAGACAGCAGCAGTGTGACTGAGGTCCCCACCCGTAGGCAGTCGACACTGCTTCTTCACTGCCCCAAAGGTGGCTGTGTTGGAGACTGGGTGCCAGGGAGAGCGTAGCTCCTATGAATGATCCTGTGCACCATCAGACTATGCATGGGGGCTTCACATGGCAGGGCAGTGCATTCAGGGCAAATGGAACCCAAAACAGATTCACCTGCATATCATTCAAAAAGAAATGTTAGCTGTACAGAATGCTCCAACAGCCTTCAAAGACCTTATTCTTTCAGGACAACTATTGGTAAAAATAGACAACACCACAGTTAATGTGGTACATAAACAAGCAGGGGGGAGCCCATTCCTACCCACTCTACAGACTAGCCATGGCTCTGTGGAACACAGCCTTGAGCTACCAAGTGAACCTACAAGCTCAGTTCCTGCCAGACAAACTAAATTCACTGGTAGACGACTTAAGCAGAAGTCTCATGGACCCACACAAATGGAAACTGGAACCCAAAATATTCAAGCTCTTGAGGAACAAATGGGGAACACCAGAGGTAGACCTATTTGCCTCCTCCCAGAACTACCAATTGAACAAATTCTGCACCAGAACTCCCCACAGTCATGCTTGGAAAGTTGATTCCCTGTCCTTTACCTGGGAAAGCCTCTCAGTTTATGCATTTCCCCCTCTACCTCTCCTCTCGAAGGTTCTACTAAAGATCAAACAGGACAAGCCAAGGACAATACTGATTGCACCAGACTGGCCATGCCAGCACTGGTGTACCCCCTTTTGCGCAGTTTGACAGTGCTACAACCATGGTACCTGCCTCAGACCCCTTCCCTGCTATCCCAGCAGGTGGGCCAGATTCTGCACCTTCCGCTTCAATCCTTGAACCTTGCAGCCTGGCTAATTCCCTGTGCTCAACTCTAGCAACCCTCAGTAAGCAGGTGCTGGATTTCATTCTTGAGGCAAGGAGGCCTAGTACTAGAAAATCCTATTCAGAAAAGTGGAAAAGATACTGATCCTGGAACCAGGCTCAGGGGATGGGCACAACGGTGCCCAGCTTACTTCATATTCTAGATTATTTAACAGAGATGCTCCACAAGGGCCTATCTTTCTATTCAATTACGATTCATGCCTCTGCCATATCAGCACATTATAATACTGAGCCACCCCTCTTCTCTCATCCCCTGCTAAAATAATTCCTTAGCAGGCCTCAAAATTTAAGCCCCCCTCCTCCCCCCAGGAGAACTCCCACTCCAGCCTGGGACCTTAACTTTGTATTGGAAAAACTCACTCTTCCCCCTTTAAACCAGCTGCTACAGCAGTGTTGAAATTCCTTTCTTGGCAAACAGCTTTACTTCTAGCCATCACTTCAGCAAGAAGAGCGTCTGAACTGCAGGCCCTCATGGCAGTAGAACCCTTCATTATCTTCCATGCGGACAGAGTTTCCCTTAGGACTAATCCATCCTTTATGCCCAAGGTGGTGTCTAGTGTGGCTCTAAACCAGTCCATTCATTTGCCTACTTTTTTCCCTAATCCTCAGAATAAAGGGGAAAGGATACTGCATTCTCTGGACATTCACAGACAGCTTAGATTCTGTTTGGACAGGATTAAGCCTCTCAGAAAATCTGACCAGCTGCTAGCTAGCTTTGCTGCAGAGGCAGAGGGGGAAGGCCATTTCAAAACAAACCATTTCCAAATGGATAGCACATTGCATCCATTTCTGCTACAAACACCATGAAAAACCTACCCCAGAGGGGATAAGAACACATTCCACCAGGGCTGCATCTACCTCTGCTGCATTTCTCAGAGGAATCCCTACCAGGGACATCCTGGAAGCTGCAGCCTGGAGCTTTGTGCATACTTTCACCAAGCATTACCACCTGCCTATCTTTTCTAAATCTAGAGCTGGATTTGCCACAGCAGTCTTACAGGACCCAATTGCTAGCCCTAATGCTCTTTAACTACTTCCACCCTTCCTTAGCTTTGGGAATCAACCCAAATGTGATGACTGCAACAGTGAAACACGAAGAACATAGTACAGTTGTGTACACTTACCATAAATGTAGATGTTCAAGTGTATTTACAGTTGCAGTCCTGGTTATCCTCCCTCCAGCCCCGTGACTTCTCTTGAATTTTACCTTTCCTTCTTGTTTGGCATATTTTATATCATGTGTATTTGCTTTTTACTGGGGTGTTACATACCATATAATTGCTTAATATTGTGGGGGCACCTGACATCTGGGGCAAGAAAAACTGATGTAATGGCATCGGCGGCATGTTTTGTACCCCTAACGTCATAGAAGAAGCGACAGCATCCGAAGCAGAAATCCTAAGACTCTGGTATTCAGGCCAGCTGAGGGCTACCTGCAGGCAGATAACCCAAATGTGATGATTGCAACAGTGAATACCCTCGGATATCTACATTTATGGTAAGTGTACACAACTGTACTTTTATTAGCTTCTCCACTACCAACTCTCTTCTGTGCTTTTCTTCTTTGTTTTCTTATTTTTGTATTGTAAAATGTTCCATATCTGGATGTCTTTTTATTTCTTTTCAAATATCTTTGATGCTGTTTTTTCACATTGATTAATTTTGCTTTCTCCTTTGCATAAATATTGCACTATATTATATCTATTTTTCTTTCCCATGTCCATATTTCTTCTTCAGATGTCTCCTGCTCCTCTTGTTTCTAATCACTTTGGGGACTAGTTGTTCCCTCTTGCTGTGATATAACCTGGGTTAGACTTTCTACACTGAATCCTTCACTTCACAAATGTTCCATAACTTCATCTTCTATTTTTTAAGCTTCTACTTGACTAAACTTCTGTTCTGCATTCCCTCTTTGTGATCTTATTTTTATTCCCTCTTTGTGATCTTATCTTTTTATTGTGAAATTTTCCATATCTGGTGTCTTTGCCTGTATTTCTCTTTGATTATCTTTGGGACTGCCTTTTCTGTGTTGGTTAATTTGGCTTTTTCCTTTGCGTGAATGTCACACCATATCAGATCTCTCTCTTTCCCATGTCCATATTTCTTTTCTATACCATTCAAACGTCTCTAAATTTTGTTCTTTAAAGTTTCTCACTTTCTCTATTGCTACTTTTTCTAAAATGCACAAGGTTTCTTGGTCTGTTTAGTGTTTTTCATGGATCTGTTGTATTAATGAACACAAATTTTTATTTGAAGCTTCTGACATTTTTTTGTGGAAGTATTTTTCTCAATCTTTTTATATGTCTTTTGTCTGCAAATTCTGATGATCTTGCATAATAGTAGCAGTACAATAATTTTCTTTTCCTCAGTAGTACACTCAGTCGTCTGTATGGCTGTTTTTGGCCCATCAGTTTTTGTGATTTTTATGGACTGCTACTTCCTTCTGCAACAGGTAGTCCACCCCCCCCCCCCCAAGCCTGGCCTAGCCCCAATGTAGAAATATTTACGTGTCTTGCGGATTCTACACATTTTTTCCAGTCCTGGTACCAGTGTGCCCAAGAGGGATTGGGCACTTTTTTATACTGGGACTTGTACACTTACCTGTCTTATTTATTTTTGAATCATCTTCTGTCCATGATGTATGCTCTATAAAATACAGTGTACATATCAGTGTCATCTTGATAAAATGTTGTGAAAAACAGGGTCCACCTCATGAAGGTACTCACCAAAACTTGAGGATGAAGTCAGTTCCAGCACTACTACTACTCCTTTTGCTGATTGTATCATCTCTCCAGTCAGACTGACTGTTTTTCTTGGTGTCCTGGAAGATGAAGGCTCTCATTTGACTAAACCAGTTTGTCCAGAAGTACTGCTTTTTGGATGGTTGTGTTGCAGGTACTCCTTTCTGCTCTTCACAAAAGAGAATCGGATGTTTTGTTTGGATTTCCAAGACCCCTACCTCTGTATAAATTATGGCCGAGTCGTCACAGAGACTTCACTTCCAAGTGGGAGCTGGTCACTACCAAATTTAAAAACTTGCTCTTTGGACTAAGAAGATCTCTGAAGGCCTTTACAAAGTGCATGGCAGTAGTAGCAGCTCACTTCCAACAGGTAAGGACTGGAATAGTTTCCTACCTGAATGAAGGCTAATAGGTATGACCCAAGTGTGATCTCTAGTCATAACAAGGGAACACTTACTCTGCCTGTACGTATCCTTGGTAATATTTGTAAACCACCAGAAATCGAAGTTACGGCTAGTTCAGCATCTATCTTTCATTGGATGCCACCTGGATATTAAATGATTGTAGCAAGTCTGCCTGTAGACAAACCTCAATTTAGGAAACTGTCAGAATCCTACTGTGTTAGCTTCCACTAGCAACCCTAAATATGGAGGCCTTAAGACAATGGCAGCCTCAGTACAGGTTTTCTTGGCAAGATATTGTTTTAGAATGTCTCTGACAAGATATTTTATGGAAGTTCATTGGTATGAAATGTAGTGCAACCATACAATCTCACTTTCTAAGTTTTGTCAAAAATGTCTCCATTGGTGGCTTCAACCTACAAAATTATACACATTTATGACTTTTTCCCATTCACTTTTCAGCAGCCATGCAGACCATGAATGCATCTGCTTTGGGGTGGGAAGGCACTGTCTAGACCAGACTTTTCAAGTTAAATGGAAGCATCAAAAAATCATTTTAAACATCAGCATATTGAAGATGAAGGATGACCTTGCATTGCAGGCATTCCAGGACAGTCTTCCACAAGTTGTGGTAGTCGTCCATTTGGGCAGCGTGACCATGGTATGGTATATCAACAAGCAAAGCGAAACCTGACCCACTCCCCTTTTCAAGAAGCAGAGATTGTATGGAAATGGACTATCAAAATGCATTGCTTTTTAATAGCAATGTATATCCTGAGACATGCCACCTTGTTAGTGGTCAAGTTGAGAAGATAGCTCGAAATGCTTCTCAAGTCTCTGGGAAAAGTCTACAGCAGGCAACTTCTTTTGTCATTGGGGAAATCATTACTGTCATGTTTTTTGCCTCATCTTCCAAAGTCAAATGCAGAAACTGTTCCTTATTCACATCTCGAGTCAGACTCCCAGCCAAAGCTTTTGTCCATTCTTGCACTTCAGGTTTCCCATATGCATTCCCTCTTCTATTTTTCAGGATGAAATTAATCTTGAAAGTCAGGCTATTATCATAACTCCAGTTTGCGACGAACAAGTGTTGTTTCCTTTGCTTTGGCCTTGGTTGGTAAGGAGATCTCTCTTCCTAGAGCCCAGTCTGAGGCTCCTATCAGATCTTTTGAGCAAGCCTTACCTGGACATACAGTCCTTCAAGCTAATCACGTAGTTTCTCCACTTCCAGTAATTGTTAGTGGTCTAGATTATTTGCCCAGGGTGGTCTTGTTGTTGCTAGTTTTGCAAATCCCTTCCTCTATCAGAAAAATACATAAAGACAAAAGGTATAGTTTCACAAGAGCTATTCAACAAGGCATAGACCCTGTTTAGAGTTCTTTTTGGTTCCAGCTGTGACTTTTAGCAGGTTTGTTTTATCAAGGCTCAAGAGTGTCCTCAGTCAAGTTTCACTTATCTGCTATTTCCAAATATCAAGACACGAAGCAGCCATTGACCTCTAAATGACCTCTGAATACTTGTAACGTTTTCTGGAGAGGAATCTTCTTGTCTAGGTGGACCATATAAATATCTTACTTGGGACCAAAACTTTATTGAAAAATTAATTTCTGTTTGTTTAAATCTGCAGTAAAAGGTGATATTGAGTGTCTGTCGTGGAAAACAATTTGCATCCAAAATAAAAATATTGGTAGTAACATCAAAAATCAAAAAAAGAAAAGCCAACACGATATAGCATACTTAATAGATCTTAACATTGTTTTCTTTTAAATTCTGTTTTTCCACTAAGTATTTTTCTCTAATTTTCTAATGAATATGAATTTTGTATTTGTTTTATGCAAGTTAGGTAAGTTGTACAAGCAGTAATCTATATTATCTCATTTATGTACTGTTAATTTTTGAGTTTTCTTTTAAAATTGATTCTGAAAAGCTTTGAGTTCCTTTCACTGTGTATTCCCATACGGCTTTACAGTTAGCCAACTTCCCTTTGTATTGTATTCCTTTTTTTATTGTTTTTAACATTTAATCCTCCTGTGTAATTACATCGCTAAGAAATTCCTTTCACTCAACTATAATGCTTTAATTTGTGTCTAATAAACGTCTATCCACTCCCAGTGGAAATGTAGTAACTAACTTTTGTTAATGTGTATAAGCAGTTTTTTATTAGTCTTTAATGTACAAGTATTTTAGACTGGTTATATTATACTGAAAGTGATTCAATATTAACCAAAAATGTGAGTATCACTTCATTTAACTTGCTTGCTTTGGATTTACTAACATAATGCAATTAACCTCATATTCACTGTTCAACCAGTATATAATAATTTTAAAAATGGAAGCTGTAACATAGTTATGTTCATAATTTGTTCACTGCTGCAATAACCTTATCTATATGGGTTATACTTTTCACAGATACAACAGTCAACCAGCTTCCAGAGCTTAAGGGCACTTTCCACACACACAGATCATTGGCAGCTTGAGCAGAGCTGTAGGAAATAGATGTTCTTCATGTTTCACTTTTGCAGTCATTACATTTGGGCTATCTGCCAGCAGGTAGCCCTCAGCTGGCCTGAATATCAAAGTCTTGGATCCCTGCGTCAGATGCTGTCTTTTCTTCCATGACGTCAGGTTGTCAGGGGTATAAAACATGCAGCCGATGCCATTACATTAGTGTTTCTTGCCGCACGGTGCCCGAAGCAGAAGCAGATGTTCATCGTGCATACAGCTGCAGTCATAACAGATGGGTTCTCCTGCCGTCAGGCGGGTCCTCGGCCGGCCGAATTCCAAAGTCTAGGTCCGGCGTCGGTTGTCGTCGCTTCTTCCCTGACGTCAGTGCGACAGGGGTATAAAAGAACCAGCCGATGCCATTTTCTCCAGTCTTTCTTGCCGCGAGGTGCCCGAAGCAGAAGCAGGTCGCAAGTGCCGGTCAGTCAGCTCCTGAGATTACGAAAAATTTGGAAACCCCCGTTGGGGAAACTTTTCTTGCCTCAGACCGATGTCAGACAAAGTTAATAATTGTATTTCTTGTGGGAAGCAAATACCGCATAAGGATTTCCATTCCCTCTGTTTACCTTGTTTAGGCCTAGACCACGACGACTCGGTCTGTCACTTTTGTGCTACATTCAACAAACACACAATTAAGCATCGGGCGGAGTTCGCCCAGCATTTTTTTGGGAAAGCATTTAACTATACCATGTAGTCGGATACTCCGACTCCGGTTTTGTCTAAAAAACGCAAAGACAAGAACCGACACTCGAGGTCCGCGGCCTCTACTGACACCACGCCAAAGCCGACTACACGTGGTCCGGTTCTCAGTGAGGCGCCTACGCAGCCCGTCACAGGCTCCTCGGCCCACACCCCGACTACAGATACCGAAGCCACTCTTGGCGTTGAAACACAGAATGTGGACAGGTCTACCTCCACTCAAGGTGTCTTCAGACCTTCCTCTTCTTTCTCCATCAAGGCTTTCACCAAGTCTAAAGCAACCATGCACCCTACGAGACCAGCTATACAGGGCTCATCTCCAGGCCCCATGCCTAAGAAACAGATGCTTAAAATGGCTGAGGATTTAATTACTCTAATCAGAGGTTCTCAGCCACCTCCAGACAAAAGGCCCAGAGTGGAGGAAGATTCCCCCCCTCCTCTGATCAGGGCTCCATTATTTCAGAACACTCTGATGATCAGGAACAGTCATACTCCCCTTTTGAAGACTGATGCAGAGGAGTCTATTCCTTCTGTATCCCCACCTGAGGATTACTCATTTGGGGAAACTTTGCATACCTTAAGGGAACACTTCCACTGGGAAGGCCAGGATTATTCAGATTCCAAGAAAAGGTTCAGGGAATTTCTTTTGTTACCCCAGCACAGGCCTCTGACTATACCTCCTGTCTTGGACATCCTAGATGATGTTTACTTGGAGGCCTGCCTTAACCCGGACTCTCTACCTCTACCTCCAGCTCCAGTTAAGTCTGACAGGTACTACAGGGTTCCTGACTCGCACCAATTTCTTTACAAAAGCCATGCTGCTGACCTAGAAACCATCTCACAGGGGCCCAAGGGAGTTAAGGCTTCCATTGCCAAAAATCCATTGCCTTCCGAGAGAGATTCCAGATCCTTAGAAAGGTGGGGAAAAAAGGTATATACCTCGGCTACCTTAACCATGAGGGCCTTAAACTGTCAGTTTCATATGCTAAAATACCAACGGTTTCTGTTATCTCAATTGAAAAGTAAAATGTCACAACCTGAACAACCAGACTTGAAGGAGTTGCAGGATTTGATGCATAGTGCAGAACAAGTGGGTAAACATACCTTACAATGTGGTTTTGATGCTCTAGAGGCCTCATGTAGAGCTGCTGTTACAGGCTACGTCATACGTAGGCATGCCTGGCTCAAGGAACAAGCCTTGCCTGATCATGTCAAAGCTAAATTACTAGACGCCCCTCTTCAAAGGGATGTACTATTTGGGGCAAATGCTGAGGAAGTATTACGGAAAATGGAGGAAAAAGCTAAATCAATGCAAACTGGGAAAGAATTTCTGCAGGTTCAACCCCCCCACGTTTTAGTAGAAATTGGCCTTCCAAAAACTGGTCCTTTCCTGCCACAGACAGACCCCAAAGAGGCAGATACAGGCGCCCGAGGGGCAGAGGACAATCACAAGGATCGTACAGAGGCAGACAATGGCAAGCTCCTACACAAAGAGGTGGTGAGGACAACTCACAATCTTTCAGAAAGCAAACCCAATGACCTTCCCCTTTGCAGGCCAACCAGGTCTCAAATGGCAGCCCCCTTAGGAGGAAAGCTGGCACTATTCTCAAAAAAATTGGCATGTTGTCACAAAGGACAAATGGATCCTGGACATTATAAACAGAGGCTACAAATTCCATTTTCATACCCTTCCAAAAATGAGAGGCATGCCAAAACTGCCACACAGTCAAAGGGCAGAGGCACAAAAGCAAATTTCAGATCTTATAAACATGAAAGCTATTCAAGAGGTTACCTACACACAAACAAGGTCAAGGTTTTTATTCCAGGCTATTTCTGGTGCCAAGGAAGGGAAAAGATTGGAGACCTATTTTGGATCTTTCCATCCTAAACACATTCCTACTCGTACCAAAATTCAAGATGCTCACTCTACAGCAACTTCTTCCCATGCTGGGCAAGGAGTCTTGGCTGGTAACATTGGACCTCAAGGAGGCATACCTGCATGTCCCAATCAGACAAAATTGCAGAAGATACCTCAGATTTCTTGCAGGTTCAACCCATTATCAATTCTCTGCATTGCCCTTTGGCTTATCTGCTGCGCCCAGAGTATTCACGAAATGCCTGGCATCAGTAATTGCCTACTGCAGACTTCAAGGGATACAAATATACCCCTATTTGGACGACTGCTTGATCCAAGCGGACAGCAAGCACATTCTTCTGAAACATCTGGCTTATGTAATAATGTTATTAAACTCTCTAGGATGCACAGTCAACAAAGAGAAATCAAGGCTAATACCCTCTCGGAATATAACTTTCCTGGGTGCCAATTTGGACACAAACACCCAGATGGCCTACCTCACGCCAGAGAAGCAGGGGCAACTAATTCAATATTTCAGAACACTGGCAAATTGCACCAGGCTGACTGCAAGGAAAATCCTGCAGGCTCTGGGATTCATGGCATCTTGCATCTTACTAACCCCATGTGCAAAGCTGCATATGAGAAAACTACAATGGTACCTAAAAAAACATATGGTCTCAACACAGCCACAGTTTGGAAACAATAATACCACTAATTCCATGTCTGCAAAAGGAATTTCTGTGGTGGGCTCAAGCATGTCAAACAAACACAGGTCTTCCATTCAGCAAGCCTCAAGCAAATCAAGTCATCACAACAGATGCCTCGGACTACGCCTGGGGGGCGCACATGACAGACCGGTGCATTCAGGGCAAATGGTCCCAAAAAGAAAAGCACCTTCAAATCAATCAAAAAGAAACGCTAGCAGTAATAAATGCTATTATAGCTTTCAAGGACCTTCTACAACCAGGTCAACTATTGATAAGAACGGACAACACCACAGTTATGTGGTACATAAACAAGCAGGGAGGAACACATTCTTATCCCCTATGCAGGCTGGCCATGTCACTTTGGAACATGGCCATGGACTTACAAATGGAACTACAAGCACAGTACTTGCCAGGCAAGGAAAACACGGTGGCAGACAACCTAAGCAGGAATATGACAGATCCACATGAATGGAAGTTGCATCCAAAAGTTTTTACAGAAATAATCCAAGAATGGGGAAGGCCAGACATAGATCTCTTTGCCTCCCACAAAAATCATCAATTGACAAAATTCTGCTCAAGGATCTTCCATCCAAAGGCCTGGAGAGTGGACGCTCTCTCTTTCAGTTGGACATCAATGACCGTTTATGCCTTCCCGCCTCTTCCTCTGCTGCCCAAAGTCCTATTGAAGACCAGAGCAGACAGACCAAAGATGATCCTCATTGCTCTGGACTGGCCAAGGCAACACTGGTACTCACTCCTGAGGAGCCCAACGCATTCCCCTCCATGGACCCTGCCTCTAATGCCTCTTCTTCTGACTCGGCACAGCTTCAAAACTCTTCACAGTCAGCTAAAAACACTCAATCTAGCCGCATGGAAGATTCCTTAGCATCACAGCAGGCCCTACTCTCCAAGGAGGTGCAGGATGTCATTTTGGAGGCCAGAAGGCCATCAACTAGAAAAGCTTACTCCACAAAATGGAAACGTTTTTGTGTCTGGAATGAGAAAAAGGGCCAGAACCCTGGAAAACTGAATTTACCTCAAATACTACAATATTTGACTGAACTGCTAAGCAGTGGACTTTCGTTCTCCTCCATCAAAACCCATGCCTCAGCCATTTCTGCAGAATACAACACTGATCCTCCTTTATTCTCTCACCCTCTTTTAAGACAGTTCCTCAGAGGGGCTAAGAATTTAAGACCTCCAAGGAAACAACCAATACCTGCTTGGGATCTTAATTTCATTCTGGAAAAACTGACTTTGCCTCCTTTTGAGCCAGCTGCCTCATCAGATTTGCAGTATTTGTCCTGGAAAACAGCTTTCCTTCTGGCTATCACTTCAGCTCGTAGAGTTTCAGAACTACAGGCTCTCATGGCTGTCCAGCCTTTGATCATCTTCCATCAGGACAGAGTTTCCTTACGAACCAACCCGTCCTTTATGCCTAAAGTGGTATCCAGGGTAGCTTTAAATCAGGCCATACATTTACCTACTTTTTATCCCAATCCTCAAAACAAAAAGGAGAGATTACTACATTCCTTGGACATCCACAGGAAGCTGCGTTATTTGGACAGAACAAAACCTTTCAGAAAATCAGAACAGCTCTTTGTGGCCTATGCGGTAGGAGCTCAAGGAAAGCCAATTTCCAAACAGACAATCTCAAAATGGATAGCCCACTGCATACGCTTTTGCTATTCCATTCATGGCAAAACTGTACCTACAGGCATTAGAACTCATTCCACCAGGGCCACAGCCACCCCTGCAGCTTTCCTCAGAGGAGTTCCTACCAAGGATATTTTGGAAGCAGCCACTTGGAGTTCTGTGCATACCTTCTCCAAACACTACAACCTACCATTATACTCCAAATCTAGAGCAGGCTTTGCCACTGCAGTCTTGCAGGGCATTTTGGCTCCTCCTAGTTCCACCTAGTGCCTACCACCCCTTTCTTAGCTTTGGGATTCTACCCATCTATTATGACTGCAGCTGTATGCACGATGAACATAGTACAGTTTTGTACCTACCATAAATGTAGATGTTCGAGTGCTAATACAGCTGCAGTCCAGGTTTCCTCCTCCTTCCCCTCTAGGGGTATCCTTTTATGGTGTATTTGCTTGCAACTACTGTTTTTTGATTATATTGCATTGCATTACTACATAATTTTATGTATTGCCTTCCTTCTGGGGGCACCTGACATCTGGGGCAAGAAAAACTGAAGAAAATGGCGTCGGCTGGTTCTTTTATACCCCTGTCGCACTGACGTCAGGGAAGAAGCAATGACAACCGACGCCGGACCTAGACTTTGGAATTCGGCCGACCGAGGACCCGCCTGACGGCAGGAGAACCCATCTGTTATGACTGCAGCTGTATTAGCACTCGAACATCTACATTTATGGTAGGTACAAAACTGTACTTTCGCAAGTGCCGGTCGGCCGACTCCTGAAATTTTCGTTTTCGAGTTTCAGAGCCGAAGTGTTAGAAAAAAGCTAAGTACCCCTTTGGGGGTCCTTTTTCTTGCGCTTAACCGATGTTCGTAAAAGTTAACAATTGTCTTACCTGTGGAAAGCAAATCACTCAAAGATTTTTATTCGTACTGCATTCCTTGCTTAGGCCCAGACCACGACGTCCCTTGCTGTCAGTTTTGTGCCTTATTCAACCCCCAAACTATTCGTCGTTGGTCTATTTTCACAGCAGATTAATTAGGTTCTCTGCTTACTATCCAGAAATGGCTTCGGTAAGCCATCCAACTACCGATATTCTGAAAAAACGTAAGGATAAAGACAGAGACAGACCGCATAGGTCTAAAACTGCCGACGACGCTTCCGTTAAGCTAGTCGCCAGTTCGCCAGTACTCAGGCGTTTTCGCATCCCCTGATACCAGCTACTTCAGACTCACAGGCCTCTACTGAGACCCATTCGGAGCCCGGTATGACGAGAGATGCTGCTTTGGCAATGAAACCTGCGGATGTCTCTACCTTGGATGGGTCTGGAGCCGCTGTGCAGGCACCGGCTTCTGAGGGTGTATTCAGGCCTACAGATTTGCATTTCAAACCAACGCCATCTTCTTTACCAAGGCCTAAAACTCGATCCACGCCTGGAAAACAGACGTCCAATCAGCATGGTCAGGCCCATATGAGTAAAAAACAAATGCTTAGAATGGCTAAAGACCTTATTACTTTAATTAGGAGAAGCCGACCTTATTACTTTAATTAGGGGTAGGCAACCTTTCCCCTCTAAGAGACCTAGAACTGATTTTCCTTTGATTCTTCTGATCAGGATTCTGAAATTTTGGTTTCTTCTGAGTACCAGGATTTGCCGTTATCTTCCTATGAGGATTCTGATGCAGAGGATTCCATTCCCTCTGCTTCCCCTCCAGAAGATTTTTCTTTTGGTGAAACCTTGCACACATTCTTAGGGAGCATTTCTGCTGGGAAAGCCAGGATTACTCTGACTCCAAAAAGAGGCTTAGGGAATTCTTACTCCTCCCTCAACACAGGCCTTTAGCCATCCCTCCTGTTCTGGACATTGTAGATGATGCCTTCTTGGAATCTAGCCTGGCCCCTGACACTTTACCTCGAGCTCCCAGAAAATCTGACAGTTATTACAGAGTACCTGACTCTCTCACGTTCCTCTTCAAGAATCCTACTGCGGATCCAGAGACCATTTCCCAAGGACCAAAAGGCATTAAGGCTACTGCTGCCAAAAAACCCTACCCCCTCTGATAGAGATTCCAGAGCCTTGGACAGATTGGGTGAGAAGGTATACACTTCTGCTGCTTTGGCCATTTGGGCCTTAAATTGCCAGATGTTCGTGTTACACTGCTGCAGTTATTACACTTGGGTTATCCTGCCGTCAGTCGGTCCCACAGTCAGCCAGAGTTCCAAAGTCTTGGTCCGGAGTCGGTTGCTGTCGCTTCTTCCCTGATGTCAGTGGACCAGGGGTATATAAGATGCATCAGACGCCATTTCAGTCTTTCTTGCTGCGCGGTGCCCGAAGCAGAAGCAGTTCGCAAGTGCCGGTCAGCCAACTCCTGAGATTTTCAACGTCGAATTTCAGATCCGAAGTCTTCAATAAAGCTAAGTACCCCGTTGGGGAAACTTTTTTCTTGCCTCAGACCAATGTCAGAAAAAGTTAATAATTGTATTTCTTGTGGGAAGCAAATACCTCATAAGGACTTCCACTCTTACTGTATTCCATGCCTAGGCCCTGATCACGATGTCACTAGTTATTGGTTTTGTGCTAGATTTAACAAACGCACTATAAACAGATGTTTTGATTTTGCTTTGCACTACTTTGGCCAAAGGTTCAGTTATACTATGCCGTCGGATCAACCGACGACCGCAATTCAGAAAATAACGCTAAGACAAGGATAAAGACAGGCATCCGAGGTCAGACGACGAAACCTCTTCTAGGCCAGTTGCCGGTTCTCAGTGAGGCACTTTCACAGCCCCTGACACCCGCTATCTCGGAGCCACAGGCCGCCTCAGACTCCCACGTGGAGACAGCTAGGCCTCTGGAAACTCAAGGTATTGGGCCTATGGAAACTAATCCCTCAGATGGGTCCGGAGCCACTGAGCAGGCATCGGCTTCTGAGGGTGTTTTCAGACCTTCAGAACTTACCATTAAAGCAACAGCCAACACAAAAGCACCATTAAAGACAAAGAAGCAAGTACAGCATTCTCCTGGACAGTCCTCCATGCCTAAGAAACAGATGCTTAAAATGGCCGAAGACCTCATTACTCTAATCAGGGGTTCCCATCCCCCTCCTGAGAAAAGGCCTAGGCAGGATACAGACTGTGATTCCTCTGATCAGGTTTCCATTTCCTCTGATTCCTCTTCAGACCCAGGGATACTCTCTACCCCCCCTATGAGGACTCTGATGCTGAAGAATCTATCCCTTCAGCCTCTCCTCCTGAGGATTATTCTTTTGGGGAAACTTTACATACCATGAGGGAGCATTTCCATTGGGAATGTCAAGATTATTCAGAATCTAAGAAAAGGCTCAGGGATTTCCTGTTATTGCCTCAGTACAGGCCCCTGGCTATTCCGCCTGTGCTAGACATTGTGGATGATGTGTTCTCTGAATCCAGCTTATCTCCTGATTCTTTGCCCCTTGCACCAGCCAAGCCAGATAGGTATTAGAGTCCCTGACTCTCACAAGTTTCTTTATAAAAACCCTTCTGCTGATCCAGAAACTATTTCCCAGGCTCCAAAAGGGGTTAAGGCTTCCATTGCAAAAAATCCAGTACCCTCTGACAGAGATTCCAGAGCTTTGGTTAGATGGCGGAAGAAAGTTTACACTTCTGCAACTTTAGCAGTAAGGGCTTTAAATTGCCAGTTTCACATACTTAAGTACCAACAGTATCTAATGGCTCAGTTAAAACAGAAAATGCTTGCAAGCTCAGAAGCTCCTGACTGTAAAGAAATGCAGGATTTATTGCATGCAGTTGAACAGGTGGGAAAACATACTCTGCAATGTGGTTTTGATTCTTTAGAGGCTTCTTGTAGAGCCGCAGTTACAGGTTTTGTGATTCGAAGACATGCTTGGTTAAAAGAACAAAGTTTACCTGATCCTGTTAAGGCAAAATTATTGGATGCTTCCTTACAGCATGATACCTTGTTTGGTGTTAAGGCAGAAGAGTTGTTAAAGAAAATGGAGGATAAAGCTAAATCTATGCAAACAGTCAAGGATTTCTTACAGGTACAGCCACCTCGATTTAGCAGAAATTGGCCAACAAAGAATTGGTCCTTTCCAGTGTCAAGACAGGCCACAGAGAGGCAGATACAGATGCCCAAGAGGCAGATCTCAACCCCAAGGCTCTAACAGACGACAGTGGGGCACCTCAACCCCAAAAGGAGGTGAGGACAAATCTCAACCTTACAGGAAACAGTCCCAATGACTTCCCCCTTCATATGCCAAACACTTCCCTTTTGGCAGCCCCCTTAGGGGGAAAACCAGCACTTTTTTCACAAAACTGGCAAACAGTCACCCAAGACAAATGGGTTCTGAATATTGTGTCTCAAGGTTACAGGTTCCACTTTCATACTTTACCAAGGCTAAAAGGAATGCCAGACCTGCCACAGAATCAATGGGCAGAGGCACAAAAACAAATTTCAGCCCTCATGGACATGAGAGCTATTCAAAAAGTACCACAACAGGAACAAGGACAAGGATTTTACTCAAGACTCTCCTGGTCCCCAGAAAGGATAAGGCCTGGAGGCCCATACTAGACCTTTCAATTCTAAATACTTACCTGGATATTCCGAAATTCAAAATGTTGACTTTACATCCACTTCTACCCATGCTGGGCAAGAAGGCTTGGCTTGTTACTGTGGACCTCAGAGGCATACCTGCATGCCCCTATCAGACAAAATTGCAGAAGATACCTCAGATTCAAAGCTAGTACAATGCACTACCAATTCTCTGCACTGCCCTTTGGCTTATCTACTGCACCCAGGGTCTTTACAAAAGTGCCTGGCACCAGTAATTGCATTTTGCAGACAAAAAGGAATTCAAATATATCCATACCTGGACGACTGCCTCATTCAAGCAGAGACAAAGGACATTCTTCTACAGCATCTGGCGTTTGTAAAAAGGTTGCTAATTTCTCTAGGGTACACAGTAAACGAAAAGAAGTCAAAACTAGTGCCCTCACAACAAATTATATTCCTGGGTGCCAGCTTAAATACAACGGTCCAGATGCCTTATCTCACGCCAGGCAAACAAATTCAATTAACTCAATATTTTCAATTACTGGCAAAAAAGTCCCATCTCCCTGCAAGAAAAATTCTGCAGGCCCTGGGATTCATGGCATCCTGCATACTAATACCATATGCCAGACTGCATATGAGGAAATTACAATGGAACCTAAAGTGTTTGGACTCAACACTCTCCCAGTTTAGAAGCAGTAATACCAATGATTCCCTGCCTACAACAGGAGTTTCGATGGTGGGCACAGGCATGTCACTTAATCAAGGGTCAGCCTTTTACCCTACCCACAGCCAGGCAGACAACAGATGCTTCGGATTACGCCTGGGGAGCACACATGGCAGGAAAATGCATTCAGGGCAAGTGGACTACAGACCAGATGCATCTTCACATCAATCAAAAGAGATGTTGGCTGCTCAAAATGCCCTACCAGCTTTCAAGGACCTTCTGCATCCAGGACAATTATTATTAAAGACAGACAACACCACAGTAATGTGGTACATAAACAAGCAAGGGGGCACTCATTCTATCCCCTATGCAGGCAAGCCATGACCTTGTGGAACACAGCTCTAACGTATCAAGTTCATCTGCAAGCACAATTCCTGCCAGGAAAGAAAAATACTCTGGCAGATGATCTAAGCAGAAATGTCATGGACCCTCACGAATGGAAATTGAATCCACAAATCTTCAGCATGGTAACGCAAAAATGGGGATGCCCAGACATAGATCTTTTTGCCTCCTCACTGAATTGCCAACTACAAAAATTCTGCACAAGGACTTATCACACGCAAGCATGGAAAGTGGATGCTGTCTCATTCAGCTGGAAAAGCCTAAAAGTTTATGCCTTCCCACCACTGCCTCTCCTTTCAAAGGTACTCCTAAAAGCCAGACAAGAAAAACCACAGATGATCCTGATTGCTCCAGACTGGCCACGCCAGCACTGGTACTCAATCTTAAAGAACTTTGCTCAAGGCCCACCATGGAGTTTGCCTCAAATTCCACACCTTCCAACTCAACAAAACAATCGGATCCTGCATGGTCAGCTCAAAACCCTAAACCTGGCTGCATGGCAGATTCATTAGTCAAACAGGCAACACCTCTCTCTAAAGCTGTTATGGATGTCATTTTGGAGGCCAGGAGGCCTAGCACCAGGAAAGCTTACTCAGAAAAATGGAAGAGATTCTGCGCCTGGAACCAGGCTCAAAGCCTTGACCCTCTTGTCCCAAACATTCCTCAGATTTTACAATACTAACTGAGATGCTGGACAAAGGCCTATCCTTCTCATCAATTAAGATCCACGCCTCTGCCATTTCAGCACATTACAACACAGATCCTCCTTTATTCTCTTATCCCTTGCTAAAGCAGTACCTCAGAGGGGCTAAAAACATAACACCGCCCTGGAGAGCACCAACACCAACTTGGGACCTCAGTTTTGTTTTGGAAAAACTGACCCTGCCACCTTTTGAGCCAGCCAGTACAGCCGATCTAAAATTTGCAATAACTTCAGCACGAAGAGTCTCAGAGCTACAGGCATTAATGGCAGTGGAACCTTTTTATAATTTTTCATCAGGACAGGGTTTCTTTAATGACAAACCCTACCTTTATGCCAAAGGTGGTATCTAGTGTGGCTCTTAACCAAATCATCCATTTGCCAACTTTTTATCCAAACCCCCAGAATAAAGGGGAGAAACTTCTGCACTCTTTGGACATACACAGGCAGCTACGCTTCTACTTGGACAAAACAAAAGCTTTCAGGAAAACTGAGCAACTGCTTGTAGCATATGCTGCAGGATCACAGGGCAAGGCTATCTCAAAGCAGACTATATCCAAATGGATAGGACGCTGTATTCGTTACTGCTACACACAGCATGGAAAATGAGTCCCTAACAACATTAGGCCACATTCCACCAGGGCAACAGCCACTTCAACTGCCTTTCTCAGAGGAGTACCTACCAAGGAGGAAATTTTGGAGGCTGCAACTTGGAGTTCAGTGCACACCTTTACCAAGCATTACCACTTGCCTCTTTACTCTAAATCTAGAGCAGGATTTGCCACTGCAGTTCTGCAGGGCCTCATAGCCAATCCTAACTCTTTGTAGACCAGCCACCCAACCTTATCTTTGGGATTCTACCCAAGTGTAATGACTGCAGCAGTGTAACACGGTAAACATACTACAGTTTTGTACCTACCATAAATGTAGATGTTCGAATGTTCACACTGCTGCAGTCCAGGTTACCCTCCCTCCATCCCCTCTGAACTAGCTGAACTTATCTATACCTTTCTATCCTATACAACCTTGTGGTGTATTTGCTTGTAACTGAAGGTATTGTTTTTATTTTATATATATATTTTTCATTAGCAATATGTATTGCCTACCTACTTGGGGGCACCTGACATCTGGTGCAAGAAAAACTGAAGAAAATGGCATTGGATGCATCTTATATACCCCCTGGCGCACTGACGTCAGGGAAGAAGCGACAGCAACCAACGCCAGACCAAGACTTTGGAACTTTGGCCGACTGCGGGACCGCCTGACGGCAGGATAACCCAAGTGTAATGACTGCAGCAATGTGAACACTCGAACATCTACATTTATGGTAGGTACAAAACTGTACTTTTCATATGTTAAAGTATCAGCAGCATATTATGGGACTACTTAAACAGAAAATGATGTTGATTCCTGACTGTGCTGAACATAAAGAATTACAAGATTTAATGCATTCTGCTGAACAAGTTGGTAAACATACTTTGCAATGTGGTTTTGACTCTTTAGAAGCATCTTACAGGGCTGCTTTCACTGGGTCTGTACTTAGAAGGCATGCTTGGCTTAATGAGCAAAACTTGCCAGATCATTGTTATAGCTAAATTACTGGATACTCCCTTAAACCAAGACCACCTGTTTGGCAACAAAGCAGAAGAAGTCCTTAAAAAGATGGAGGAAAAAGCTAAAGCTATGCAAACTGTTAAAGATTTCCTGCAAGTACAGCCTCCCAGATTTAGTAGGCATTGGCCTTCTAAGAATTGGTCCTTTCTAGTCTCTTCCTGGCCTTTTCAGTCCAAACCCAGGAACAGCAGACCACCTAGGCTACACACAGGCCTAAGCAGTGGTGGGCTTCCACTTCCAAAGCTGGAAGAAGTAAGACACCCCCCTATAGAAAAATGTCACAATGACTTAACCATAACCCTTCCAGGCCCTGCTCAACTGCCTGCTCTCTTAGGAGGAAAGCGTGCCCTGCATGCAGATAAGTGGGAAGTCATTACCCAGGACAAATGGGTTTTAAATATAGTTTTCCAAGGATACAGATTCCACTTCCACACCTTAACAACCCCAAACGGTTGGCCAGACCTACCCCCAAATCAGTGGGCAGAGGCTCAACAGCAGGTTCTCACTCTTTTAAGTATCAGGGCTTTTCAACCTGTCCCAACAGAAGAAAGGGGACAAGGTTTTTACTCCAGACTTTTCCTGGTACCCAGAAAAGACCGCTCCTGGCGTCCTATCCTGGACCTCTCTATTCTAAACACCTTTTTGGTAATCCCAAATTCACAATGCTAACACTTCAACAGCTGCTTCCTATCCTATGCTAGGCAAAGATGGCTGGTTGGCAACCTTAGACTTAGAGGAAGCTTACCTGCACATTCCAGTAAGGTAATCTTGCAGGAAATACCTACACTTCAGAGCAGGCTCCATGCGCTATCAGTTCTCTGCATTTCCCTTTGGCTTTTCTACTGCGCCCAGGGTATTCACAAAGTGTCTAGCTCCAGCCATTGCATTTTGCAGGCAGAGAAATATTCAAATATACCCATACTGGACGATTGTCTGATTCAGGCAGAAAGCCAGGACATGTTATTAAAACATCTGGCATTTGTAAAGAAACTTCTAACCTCACTGGGGTACACCATAAACAAAAATAAATCTCATCTAGTACCCTGCCAACAGATTGTATTCCTGAGAGCAAGCTTAAATGCAACTTCCCAGATGGCTTACCTCATGCCAGAGAAACAAGTTTTACAGCCTACTTCAAACTACTGGCCACAAAGACCCAGCTATCTGCAAGGAAAATCTTGCAAGCCCTGGGGTTCATGGCCTCTTGCATTCTACTAATTCCATATGCAAGACTGCATATGAGGAAACTACAATGGTATCTAAAAAAAACTATGGTGTCAACATTCTCGGGACCTGGAATCAATGATTCCTATCATTCCTTGTATAAAGACAGAGTTCCTTTGGTGGGCAGAGGACTGCCACCTCAACAAGGGGCTCCCTTTCAAACTACCCCCTGCCGCCCAAACCCTGACTACAGACATATCAGACTATATGCATGGGGGGCTCACTTGGCAGGGCGGTGCATTCAGGGCAAATGGAACCGGAGTCAGATGCACGTGCATATCAACCAAAAAGAAATGTTAGCTGTACATATTTCCCTGACCGCCTTCAAGGACCACATCCTTCCAGGACAGTTATTGGTAAAGACAGACAACACCACAGTTATGTGGTACATAAACAAGCAGGGGGAACCCACTTGTACCCTCTCTGCAGACTAGCCATGGCTCTGTGGAACACAGCCTTGAACTACCAAGTGCACCTACAAGCTCAATTCCTGCCACGCAATCTAAACTCACTGGCAGACGACCTAAGCAGAAATCTCATGGACCCACATGAATGGAAACTGGAACCAAAAATATTCAACCTGTTGAGGAACAAATGATGGACTCCAGAGATAGACCTGTTTGCCTCCCCCCAGAACTATCAATTGGACAAATTCTGCACAAGGACTCCCCACAGTCAAGCTTGGAAAATGGATGCTCTGTCCTTCACCTGGGAAAGCCTCTTGGTTTATGCCTTTCCACCTCTGCCTCTCCTCTCGAAGGTTCTGCTAAAGATCAAACAGGACAAACCAAGGACAATTCTTATTGAACCAGACTGGCCTCGCCAGCACTGGTACCCCCTCTTTCGCAGCATGATACTGCTGAATCCATGGCACCTGCCTCAGACACCTTCCCTGCTGTACCAGCAGGTGGGCCAAATTCTGCACCCTCAGCTTCAAACCCTGAACCTTGCAGCCTGGCTAATTTTTTGAGCTCTTCAATAGCATCCCCCGTGGATTACCTTATTGATCTTCTCTCCCGCAGGGCATGGAAGGAGCCTGACTTTGTGGAACCCATTCCTAAGTAACCCGATAAAATCCTTAGTGCCCCTACAGACACACCACACTGGACTAAGGGTATCAATGTAGATGTCATGGTTATTGCAGCAGCCACCAAGTAGGAGATAGCTGAGCAAAGCTGCATTGTCCAACCCCTAACAGGGAGTCAGGAGCTTTGAATAGGTTTTGTAAGCAGGTCTATGCTTCAGCAACCTTCGCATTGTGATCACTGAACTACCTGGCACACTTCACCAGACTACAGAGAGACTTGGTTAAGGAACTCTCTACCTCTGTCCCAGGGTCCTTGTCTGCTGAGGAACTGAAAACCTTTTTCTTTCAGAATAACCACCCTGACAGTCTGTATCAAAAGCATCTATGAGGGTAAGCTCACATGATGCAGAAGATACCTCAAAGGCTGCCGGTTCTGGCATTGTCATAAGGCGTGATGCCTGGATGCGGCGTTGTGACTTTGCGGAACCTTTTAAGGCATCCTTCATCATTCTTCCTTTTTATGGATTGTCTTTGTCTGGCCCCTCAATTCGACTGTCTCCCTTAGTGAGAAAGAAGGAAAGGCATAGTCTGTCATCGGAATTCATTTTTTTTACCCCCACAAAGACCTTTCTCCAGGAACCAGCTTGCTGGTAAAAAGATGTTCAGAAAGTCTCAAGGTCCTTTCCAGGAATCCTAGGGAGATTTTTTTTTCCCCCAGAGGCAGAGGGGGAAACTGCGACAATGATAGACACTGCCCACGAGGCAGAGGTGGGGGGGGGGGGTCTGCAAAATCAAGGATCTTGAGAGTTGTTCTTGGACAGATCTTTCCAGCACTCCTGAGAGGTTGCCTGATGTCCTTTTCTGGAGGCATTCTGGGGGCGCTTGTCGTTGCACCCAGACGTCTGGTCAGCCATCACAAACTGTCTTTGGGTGCAGGATGTTTCATCTCATTTTTACAACTCCCCAAACCAATGAAAAATCTTTTTGATGTCCCACCCAATTAGAGTTGAGCAGCAGCAGTAGAAATTACAAAGCTGCTAGAAAGAGTCATCCAGAAGTTCGCACCAGACCAAAATTGGATCCAGAATCTACCCAAGGTTCTTTTTAGTGCCAAAAAGACAGGGAACCTGAAGCCAGTTTTGGTCCTAAAGTTCCTGAACAAGTCAGTAAAGAACTTGAAATTCTGGGTGGTCACTGTCCATTCCATTTTTCCACTACTACAAAAGGAAGATTGGATGTGCTTGATCAACCTACAGGAGGCAAACTGCCATATCAAAATGAACAGACACTCCAGAGGGTTTCTCCGCTTCCGGCTGGGAGCCAGCTATTATCAATTCAAGGGTACTCCTTTTGATCTCACCACAGCCCCCAGGGTGTTCACCAGATATATAGCAGCTCACGTGAGACTCTATGGACTTGGTGTGTTTCCTTATCTAGAGACAACTGGTACCTGACTGCATCAACTAGGCATCTACTAATACAAGCCAGAGATTATCTGCTACATCTAGTTCCCATTTTCGGTAGCACAATCGGCTTGCAAAAATCTCTGCTACATCCTGTACAGATGATAGACTTCATAGGAGCATGTGTGTACACAGCCAATTGTCTAGCCTACCTACCTCCAGACAGGATTTCTACATTAAGGTTGCATGTCAGACAGATTCTGGCACTCCCAACACCTCCAGCAAATCTCGTCCTGAAAGCATTAGGTTTGATTGCTGCCACAATAACATTGATCCCTACAGCACGATTGCACATTTGAATTCTGCAATGGACTCTAGCAGTCCAGTGGTCCTTAGGTCAATACCCGCTGAATCATGTTATAAAGTTATCCCGAGTCTACAAGGACTCTCTAGTATGGTGGCTGCACTCAGAAGTTAAATAAGGACATCCCATTGTTCTTCCTACCCCATTGTGACATTAACCACGGACGCCTCCCAGTGGGGATGGGGGGGACATTACCTAAGTCAGACAGTCCAAGGCATGTGGTCGACACAGGAGACCAATTTGCATATCTGTGTTCCAGAGATGAGCAGTGCTTCTAGCATTGCAAACCCTTCAGAACTTTCTCCCTCTAGGGACTACTGCAGTGCAAATGGACAACATACCAACAAGCAGGAAGGAACCAGATGTTACCCACTGTGTCAAAGCAGTAAGTGTGTGGCAATTGGTGAGTTCTTCCAACCACGTTGTAATCGCAATTCATATTCTGTGGAAGTCCAACATTGTAGCAGACAGGCTCAGCAGAATTATCCTGATGCCTCACGAGAGGTCTCTAAATCAATCGGAGGCAGACTTGATTTTCCATAAGTGGGGTCAACCTTGCTGCGACCTGTTCACATCCCTCTCCAGCAAAAAGTACATCTTTTTTTTTTGCCCTGATCCTTCTACAGGGACAGTCACTGAGAGATGCTGTAGTCCATGTTTGGCCGTCTGGTTTCCTTTATGTTTACCCTCCCATTCCTCTCACCCCCAAATTCCTCCAGAAAGCACAAAGGTTGAAGAGCAAGGTGATCCTCATTGCTCGCTTTTGGCCTCGGCAAGTCTCGTTTCCCTTTCTTTAGTCTTATTTAGTATGCTCTCCATGGACATTGGAACCATATCCAAATCTCCTGTTCCATCCATCAGGCCAGATTCAGTCTGCTCTTCAAGTACTAAAACTATAACCCCATGATTTCTGCAGTTCCACTGATGGCTAGAAGTACCAGGCTTTCATCCCCAGTTAAGAAGATTTTGATATCCTCACATAAAACTTCTACTAGGAAAATCTGTAAGAGCAAATAGAAAAGGTTCTCTATATGGGCTCAACAAAAACACTTAGACACCTTCATGGCTCCTATTCCGGCCGTTTTAGAGTTTCTTGCTTCAGTTTTTCAAGACCGAGCAAGTTTTTCTACTGTTAAAGTACAACTGGCAGCCATCTCAATTTTTCTTGTTGGAGAAAAATCAATCATCACTTGCTTCATCCAAATTGTGTAAGACTTTTCTTAGGGATACCTTTTGTACTGAGACCCCCTACAAGATCCCACTCCTCCTTGGGACTTAACCATGATCTTACAAGCTCTTGTTCATCCCCTTTTTGAACCTCAGCCAGGGTTTATGTAAAATATATTTCTTGGAAGACTGAGTTTTTGGTAGCTATTACTTCATCTAGAAGAGTATCTGAATTACAAGCACTGTCATCCAAACCTCCATAATTTGATTTTTCATAAAAATGGTGACTTTGAATGCAAATCCTTCCTTCTTACACAGTTGCTTCTGAAAACAATATCAATCAAGACATCAAACTACCGGTATTCTTTCCCAATTTCGAAAATAAAGGCGAATACTCTCCATCTTCTAGATGTTCATAGACAATTACATTTTTATCTAGGACAAAACCTTCCAGAAAATCAGGGCAGCTTTTTGTCTCCTCCTCTAATGTTAGAAGGGGAAGGCCCATTTCCAAAATGGCACTAGCTAAATGGACAACAGATTGCATTTCTTATGTATACTCTTCCAAAGGTATGACACTTCTTAAACATTTGAAAGCTCACTTCACCAGTTCAATGTTTACATCTCAAGCCTTCTGGTTTCTGTTGATATTTGTGCAGCTGCTTCTTGGTCAAATTCTCATACCTTTATTGCACCTTACAAGCTGGATATCATTTCTAGAAGTAGAGCTGCTTTTGGTTCCACAGTGCTGCAGAACATCCTTTCCATGAGGGACACCCAAGGATTTTGTAGCTAGGGTCCCACAGGTTGAGGAACGAATGAAAATGACACCATCAGGTAAAGAAGTTATGTACTCACCATAACTTTCCATCAGAGTTGTCCATTTTCATTCTTCCTCAACCTTCCTCCCCCTGTCCATGATTGGAGAGATCTGATGGATATGCCTATAATACCATGGTACTGGTTGAGCTCCTCAATTTAATGCCATCACTTTGTATCAGTTGTTTATAATATATATACAGTTGTAGATGTGTTGTAAATATGTTAGCAGCCTAGTCGATCTGAGGTATTCTGGGGGAATGAGTCATTATGGGTAAGGGATGAGCTCAAAAATTGGATCCTAGTGCTATAGAAAGCAGCTGAGTCTGATCTGAGGATCAGATCCAAACCCCACAGGTTGAGGAGGAATGAAAATGGACAACACAGATAGAACATTATGGTGAGTACATAACTTCTTTTTTCCTCATTGTTGCCTTAACCCTTCTCTTCTTGATAAAAAATCTATTACCTTTTCCTTACTGGCTTTTTATTTCGGCTATTGCTGTTGCTGGTTATAAGATTTTCACTATTGTTTCTTTCAGTTACTGCTGTTGGTTGCGAGTGGATTTAAAAAATGTGAGGGATGTAGGAATAAAATGCCTTTTTCAGATGCCAACACTGTGTGTTTATTGTTTTGGGTTGGAACATCTTAACCAGGATTGCAACATTTGTCATGGTTTAAATCCACAAGCTTTATCTGAGAGAATGAATAAATTAAAGGGTTTGTTGCCAACACCTTTCTCTGAAGCCATATCTAGAGTTAAGTCTCCTAAAATTAAAACTAAGGACCCTTCAAAAAGGTCCAGGTCTTTGGATTCTTCTGCTTCTATGTCCTCGGAGCCGAAGAAAAAGAGAGAAAAATTGGATCTGAAGTCTCCTGGGTTCTGACCAAATATCTTTCCAGGCCAACAACCTCAGATCTGATAAAACATACTCCAGATCCAAAGTCTCCAGATCCTAAACCATTGCCACGTACTGTATATTCACCTAACGTGGATCCGGTCCCTTCCATGGTGCCCTCCCCATTTTTAAAGCTACACTCCAAGTCTCCTTCAGCAGTGTCCTCCCGTTCCTCCAGAAGTCTCTCAGAGGCAGATTTGGAATGGATGATGAGATTCTTCACAGAGCAAATTCAGAAGGGAATCGTCACAGTTTCTACCCCTTCTGGTCAGGAACACCATCGATCTACCACTCCACCAATAATAACTCCTCTGACCAAACCTGTGGTATTAGTCCTTGGATCTGAGCTTTTTGGCCCTACTGGGTCAGATCCAAAGAGAGCTTTGTCTCCAGATCTGATTGTTGTTCTTGAGTGCACTAGCCCCAACATCATCTCATCCAGTTGGCTGTCAGAGCTGAAGCTTCCAAGTCGGGTCCAAGGAGATAGGATCGACTCCAAGGTTTTTGTAACCGTCTCTTCCTCTTGGAGCTTCGGCTTTGGATAGCTAGGCTCAGGCCACTGACATTGATCCCAGGGTTTGCAGAATCAGCCAATCAGAGTGTTGGATCCTAACCCATCCGTTGAGGAAGAATGAAAATGTACAACACAGATGGAACATTATGGTTAGTACATAACTTTCTATTCCTTTAGATTGGGGAGGGGGTGCTTTTGGACTATCTACTGCTTAAATCCTCCGTGTGGTATGAGAGGGAAACTAGTACAGTGGGTAACTCAGATTTTCAGCCTTCCTTCCTTCAAGCTTGTTAAAGGATTTACACCTACCTCAGCACTTTTATAAAACCCAGAATAAGCAAATGCCACAAACTTCTGGCAAGCAGACTTTAAAAAAAATGTCAGGAAAACTGAAATGAGGTGAGAAGCCTCCCAGAAACAAAGACAGTCCAAAAATTTTTTAAGACTACATGTAAATGGTAACCTCCCTCGCCACCCTGGCAATAATTTTAAATTTCCTCCACAATCTGGCTCTCCATTTCTCTCTCTAGCAACAGATGGCCTCAGACAGATGGGTCCTGAAAGTTGTACTTCAGGGCACACTTGACAGTGGGAGTCCCTTCTCAACCTCCAGATTACTTTCTCCCCCACTTGTCGTAATAGACAGTATCCCTCTATGTGAGAGTGTTCGATCTCGCCGTTTGTACTTACACCTGGGTCAAAGCTGCTAGAAAAAGAGTCATCCAACCAGTCCCAGCGGACCAAAGAGGATTCGGAACTTACTCAAGGTTCTTTTTAGTTCCAAAGAAGACAGGGGACTGGAGGCCCATTCTGGACCTAAGCAACCTCAATACCTTCGTCAAGAAAGAAAAGTTCCGAATGGTCACGCTTCAATCGATCCTTCCGTTCTTACAGAAGGACGACTGGATGTGCTCAATAGATCTGAAGGACGCATACTACCACATCAAAATGGCCAGGGCGTCCAGAGATCATTTGCGCTTCCGGCTGGGAGCCAGTCACTTTCAGTTTCGAGCCCTGCCCTTTGGTCTGACCTCAGCCCCCAGGGTCTTCACCAAATGCATGGCAGTGGTAGCGTCTCACCTGAGACGCCTAGGATTCCAGGTGTTTCCGTATCTGGACGACTGGCTCCTTTCTGCCACCACCCAGCGTCAACTGATACAGGCCAGGGATTACACTCTACAATTTTGTGTTCACCTCGGAATTTCCGTAAATTTCGAAAAATCTTTGCTACAGCCATCACAGCGTATCTTATTCATAGGAGCAAAATTGGATACGCATCAGTTAATTCTAAGGCTTCCTCCAGAAAGGATAGCTTCTCTTCAAACCCACATATCTCTTCTTCTGTCGTCCAGAAAATCCCCAGCAAAACTGGTACTAAAGGTTTTGGGCCTCATGGCAGCTTCTCTCATTGCGATACCATTGGGAAGACTGCACATGAGAGTTCTGCAATGGCTACTGTTTGCACAATGGTCATTCCAACAGCTACCTCTGACACACGAAATTCTGATCACAAACACATGCAAATCACACCTAGTCTGGTGGCTTCAGACTTGCAACCTTTCCACAGGAAGACCATTTGTGCTACCGCCGACAGCTACGGTGACCACGGACGCTTCCCTGATAGGGTGGGGGGGCATCTTTCAGGGACAGACAGTCCAAGGCGAATGGACCAATTTAGAGTACAATCTGCACATCAATGTTCTGGAGTTGAGGGCAGTGTTTCTAGCATTGCAACACTTTGCTCCCCTTCTTCCTCTAGGGACTATTGCAGTTCAGACGGACAACATGTCTGTAGTCTGGTACATAAACAAGCAGGGGGGAACCAAGTCCTATCAGCTATGCAGAGAGGCCATGAGAATCTGGCAATGGGCGGAGTCCACGGGTCGCTTTCTGATAGCAACGCACATCCCGGGGTTATCCAACGTCATAGCCGACAGGCTGAGCAGAGCAATCCTGTTGCCGCACGAGTGGTCCCTAAAACAGTCAGTTGCGAAGAAGATTTTTCGCAAGTGGGGCCAGCCTTCCTGCGATCTGTTTGCGTCTCCAATGAACGCCAAATGCAGGAGCTATTTTGCCCTATTACCCCCTCCAGGGGAAGTCCCCAGGGACGCACTAGTTCATGATTGGCCCCCGGACCTCCTTTATGCTTTTCCTCCTTTTCCCCTGATTGCGAAGTTTCTGCAGAAAGCCAACAACCTGGAAAGGACGATCATCCTCATTGCCCCATTCTGGCCTCTTCAAATTTGGTTCCCCTTTCTTCTGACACACCGCATTCGGGGACCCTGGATCCTGGACCCGGAGCCAGATCTACTGACTCACTCGTCAGGGGCTCCCCACCCCTCGCTCCTGTCTCTCCATTTAGCAGCTTGGCTGCTCCGATTTCCTACTTAGCCAGGTCTGATCTTCTTTCACCTGCAGTTCAGAATATACTAGTGGCTTCTCATAAAGCCTCCACTACTAAGACCTACACTAGTAAATGGAAGCGCTTTGTATTCTGGGCAAATACACAGCAATTGGACCCTGTCATAGCTCCTTTAAACAAAATTTTGGAGTTTTTAACAGAATTGTTCCACCAAGGAGCTTCTCCTGCCACTTTAAGAGTGCAATTGGCTGCCATCTCCAACTTTCATGTGGAAGAATGTGGGGCTCCTGTTATGGCCCACAGACTTTGTAAGGCCTTTTTAAAAGGGTCTTTTCATATTAGACCACCAGTTAGATCTCCTACATCCCCTTGGAGTCTAAACCTCTTATTATCTAAATTGATGTTACCCCCTTTTGAACCAGCCTCCTCTTGTCCATTGAAGTATTTGTCATGGAAGACCCTCTTCTTTGGGTCTGGAGCCGATCCTCGGCTCCGTGTCGGCCGCTTGCAAGCTCTGCATCGAGAAGAAGCTTGAGACAACCTGATACCCACAATCCCCCTCTGCCTTTACCTCAGATCTAGTTTGCAAGCAAACCAGCAGTCAGAGAGAGAACACACTCGTGCCAAAATTCACAAAGACGCAAAAACCACTTATATCTATATCTATATATATATATATATATATATATATATATATATATATATATATATATATATATATATATATATATCATGCCAAAATTCACAAAGCATAAAACCACTTATATCTATATATATATATATATATATATATATATATATATATATATATATATACATATATATATATATACATGTACATCATATATACAACAACTGCCAATGCAGAAGCAGAATAATCTAGACCAGGCACCAAACTGAACGTTCTTCCTGAGGGTGGGAGGGTGGGAATGTAAGAACAAAGGCGAGATGAACACTCCACATGGAACGTTATGGTAAGGACATAACTTCTATATGTGAGAGTGTTCGATCTCGCCGTTTGTTCTTACACCTGGGTAGCGTCCCTAGCTCCATGTTCCTGAGGAACTCACGGGAGGACGTTCTTGAGCACAGTGGAACCAAAGGTTGCCCTGTCCCTAGAAACCTTGTCTACTTTGTAATGAGAAATGAATGTATGTGGTTTAGACCAAGTAGCAGCCGCACAAATAGCGTCTAATGGTAGGCGAGCTGCATGAGCCAGGGATGTAGACACTGATCTTGTAGAATGTCCTTTGGGTTTGATAGATAAAGTTTGATTTGAAGAATCATAAACATAGGTAATACAATCAGTTAACCATTTAGAAAGAGTTCTTTTAGTAACCGCTAGACCTTTCCTGCTATCAGCAAAGGCTACAAAAGTTGATCAGATTTCCTGTGATCCTTTGTTCTATCCAAGTAAAATCTAAGTTGTCTGTGGACATCCAACTTGTGTAACATATACTCCATTTTATTGGAGTGATTCTTGAAAAAGGTGGGTAATTCAATGGATTGATTAATGTTATCAATAGAGCAAACTTTGGGGAGAAAGGATGGATTAGTGCGAAGAGATACTCTGTCAGAGTGAAAGATTAAATAAGGGTGTTTAATGGAGAGAGCCTGAAGCTCAGATACTCGCCTAGCAGATGTAATGGCTACCAAGAAGAGGGTCTTCCATGACAAATACTTCAATGGACAAGAGGAGGCTGGTTCAAAAGGGGGTAACATCAATTTAGATAATAAGAGGTTTAGACTCCAAGGGGATGTAGGAGATCTAACTGGTGGTCTAATATGAAAAGACCCTTTTAAAAAGGCCTTACAAAGTCTGTGGGCCATAACAGGAGCCCCACATTCTTCCACATGAAAGTTGGAGATGGCAGCCAATTGCACTCTTAAAGTGGCAGGAGAAGCTCCTTGGTGGAACAATTCTGTTAAAAACTCCAAAATTTTGTTTAAAGGAGCTATGACAGGGTCCAATTGCTGTGTATTTGCCCAGAATACAAAGCGCTTCCATTTACTAGTGTAGGTCTTAGTAGTGGAGGCTTTTTGAGAAGCCACTAGTATATTCTGAACTGCAGGTGAAAGAAGATCAGACCTGGCTAAGTAGGGAATCGGAGCAGCCAAGCTGCTAAATGGAGAGACAGGAGCGAGGGGTGGGGAGCCCCTGACGAGTGAGTCAGTAGATCTGGCTCCGGGTCCAGGATCCAGGGTCCCCGAATGCGGTGTGTCAGAAGAAAGGGGAACCAAATTTGACGAGGCCAGAATGGGGCAATGAGGATGATCGTCCTTTGCAGGTTGTTGGCTTTCTGCAGAAACTTCGCAATCAGGGGAAAAGGAGGAAAAGCATAAAGGAGGCCCGGGGGCCAATCGTGAACTAGTGCGTCCCTGGGGACTTCCCCTGGAGGGGGTAATAGGGCAAAATAGCTCCTGCATTTGGCGTTCATTGGAGACGCAAACAGATCGCAGGAAGGCTGGCCCCACTTGCGAAAAATCTTCTTCGCAACTGACTGTTTTAGGGACCACTCGTGCTGCAACAGGATTGCTCTGCTCAGCCTGTCGGCTATGACGTTGGATGACCCTGGGATGTGCGTTGCTATCAGAAAGTGACCCGTGGACTCCGCCCATTGCCAGATTCTCATGGCCTCTCTGCATAGCTGATAGGACTTGGTTCCCCCCTGCTTGTTTATGTACCAGACTACAGACATGTTGTCCGTCTGAACTGCAATAGTCCCTAGAGGAAGAAGGGGAGCAAAGTATTGCAACGCTAGAAACACTGCCCTCAACTCCAGAACATTGATGTGCAGATTGTACTCTAAATTGGTCCATTCGCCTTGGACTGTCTGTCCCTGAAAGATGCCCCCCCACCCTATCAGGGAAGCGTCCGTGGTCACCGTAGCTGTCGGCGTGGGTAGCACAAATGGTCTTCCTGTGGAAAGGTTGCAAGTCTGAAGCCACCAGACTAGGTGTGATTTGCATGTGTTTGTGATCAGAATTTCGTTTGTCAGAGGTAGCTGTTGGAACGACCATTGTGCAAACAGTAGCCATTGCAGAACTCTCATGTGCAGTCTTCCCAATGGTATCGCAATGAGAGAAGCTGCCACGAGGCCCAAAACCTTTAGTACCAGTTTTGCTGGGGATTTTCTGGACGACAGAAGAAGAGATATGTGGGTTTGAAGAGAAGCTATCCTTTCTGGAGGAAGCCTTAGAATTAACTGATGCGTATCCAATTCCGCTCCTATGAATAAGATACGCTGTGATGGCTGTAGCAAAGATTTTTCGAAATTTACGGAAATTCCGAGGTGAACACAAAATTGTAGAGTGTAATCCCTGGCCTGTATCAGTTGACGCTGGGTGGTGGCAGAAAGGAGCCAGTCGTCCAGATACGGAAACACCTGGAATCCTAGGCGTCTCAGGTGAGACGCTACCACTGCCATGCATTTGGTGAAGACCCTGGGGGCTGAGGTCAGACCAAAGGGCAGGGCTCGAAACTGAAAGTGACTGGCTCCCAGCCGGAAGCGCAAATGATCTCTGGACGCCCTGGCCATTTTGATGTGGTAGTATGCGTCCTTCAGATCTATTGAGCACATCCAGTCGTCCTTCTGTAAGAATGGAAGGATCGATTGAAGCGTGACCATTCGGAACTTTTCTTTCTTGACGAAGGTATTGAGGTTGCTTAGGTCCAGAATGGGCCTCCAGTCCCCTGTCTTCTTTGGAACTAAAAAGAACCTTGAGTAAGTTCCGAATCCTCTTTGGTCCGCTGGGACTGGTTGGATGACTCTTTTTTTCTAGCAGCTTTGACCCAGGTTTAAGAACAAAGGCGAGATGAACACTCCACATGGAACGTTATGGTAAGGACATAACTTCTATTTCTCCGATATGGAAGTCTTTTATTCAAAAATGTGTCTGGTACCCAAGAAAGAAACTTCTTGGAAACCAGTTGTAGATCTTTCCTCAGTTTATGAAAGTCCCAAAGTTCAAAATGCTATCCCTTCACAATCTCTTATCGCTGATTTCCCCCACTGAGTTTTTTTTTTCAACTCTGAATTTAGAGGATGTTTATCACATTCTCTGATTTCAAATGTTTCTTGAGGTTTTCTGTGTCTGGATTGCACTTTCAATTCACTGCATTACTGTTTGGGTTATCCACTACTCCAAAGTTATTGACTTTCTTGCTCCAGTGGTAGCCTACTGCAGACTGCAAGATATTCACATGTCTCCTTATGTATATGATGTGCTTATCTTTGCAGCGTGTTTTTTAAATTGTCAGCAGTTTTTCACTTGGGTAAGAGATCTTCATAGACTGGGCGTTTCGGGAGAACATTCAAAAGTCTTGTTTGACTCCTCATAGGATTATTTTCCTGTAGTGGCTCTTGGATAACTCTGCCCAAAGAGCTTTTCTTCCACATGAAAAAGATCTATATCTAGATCTGTTTGAGTTTTTCCACTCAGTCCAGGACATTAGCAAGGGGAATTTCTTAGGATACTAGGGTTCATGGTGTACATCATTCATTTAGCCAGACTCCACTTGAGAAAAACTCAGTGGTACCTAAAATGTGTATAGTCCCAACATCCACATTCTCCTGCCTTTCCAGATTCCATTGTTGGGCTTTGTAAAAAGGAAACTGCTGTGGTGGAGAGACAACATTTCATCCGAGTCAGTGTTTCCCTTTTTCCCTTCCAACACAGTCTGCAACTGCGGACACCTCAGATTTTGCTTGGGGAGTAGTGTCTTTTCTTTGGAGCAAAAGGATAGACCAAAACAAACAAACATAAATGTCAATCCTAAGTGCTGTCAACTCTGTCAGTTCAAAACAATCTAATTTTCCGGGTGTCTTGTATCCTGCAAGAGCAAAATATTGTGGCAGGCAAGCTGAGCAATACCAGGACAGACCCTCACAAATTGGAGTTGAATTGGGGGTCTTCAGGATTTGATCCATTTGTGAAGAACACCATGGGTAGATCCTTTTGTCTCCATTCACAAAAGAAAACTGGAAAAATCCTGATCCAGGAATCCTTGCAATCAGGCCAAGAAAACTGGTGTGTTATTTCCTAAGACAGGAATTTCCCTGTATTCCTTTCCACTGATAATCCTTGTTCATTCTGAAGATTCAGGAGGACTTTACATAGAGCATTGTTTTGATTCCCTTCTGGCCCCAGCAACAGTATTTTGTCTTCCTTTTCAGAATAGCAGTCAATTATTACAAGCTTTCTCCGAGAACAGATCTATACACACATGACAGGGGGTTGTTTAATATACCCAAGCTTCAAGCAGCTTCACCTAGCTGCCTTTGATAGTTTCAGTTCCTTTTAGGTACATATTTTCTAAGGAAGTGCAGCAGATCTTAACTGAGGCAAAGAAATCTGCTACTAGGAAATCCTGTATTACTAAATGGACCATTCAGCCTGTCCCCCTTGCCAAGTGGGACAGGGTTTTTACTCCACAATGTTCCTGTTGCCTCGAAAGGAGTATACTTGGAGACCTTATTTGGATTTGCCCCGGCTCAACACCTTTCTCGAGATCCCTTCTTTTTGAATGCTTACTCTTCAAACTGTTTCTTTTATTTTCCCAGGCTTTTCTGGTGTCCTTGGATCTTAAAGATGCTTGCCTTCATATCCTTATTCATCCTATCTTCAGGAATTTTTTACATTTCTCTCATTTTCAGTTCTCTGCTTTACCCTTTGGCCTCTCTACTGCCCCAAGGGTATTCACAAAATGTGTAGTTCCTGTAATTACCTTCTGCAGGTGCAAGGCATTCAGATTTTTCCTTGTTTAGATGACCTGTTGATTCAGGCGCCTTCATCCAGGCGATTTGTTGCAGAATCTGCAGTTTACCATCTCTTTGCTATTAACTTCCAAAAGTCCATCCAGACTCCCTATCAGGATCATGTGTATCTGGGTTGCAGGATACCGACTGTGCCAATGTTGGCCTCTCTTCCGCCTTCAGAAGTATTGTTGATGGCCTTCTGTCAGTCTCTCCTTCCCCTGACTGCCATGCCAGCCAAAGAGTTTCTTTGGGCACTGGAGACTCATGGCCTCTTCAATTCCGATGCTTCCTCTTACAAGACTGCATATGTGGATGCCTCAGTGATGCCTCAGGTCGGTTTGGCTGCAACATCATCACATTCTGAATTTTAGTGTACCTATCCTTCCCTGTTTCAAGAAGGAATTTGAGTGGTGTGTTCGACAGTTCGCTTTCAGCCTCCAATCCTTTCTCATGAGTTGTTCACCAATGCCTTGGACATGGGGTGGGGGGCATCTTTTGGTTATCTGAAAGTTCAGGGTCTCTGGCCTCCCCCTCGGAAGTCAGACCATATCAGCATCAGAGAGATGAGGGCTCTGATTCTAGCCATTTGGGCTTTTCACTCCATTTTCTCTTTGGACCCCTTGAAGGTGTACAAAAACAACATGTACAGTGATGTGGTATGTCAACAAGCAGGGGGGCTCGAAATCTTACCTCAACTGCAGAATGATGCTTCAGGCTTGGGAAGTGGCTCTCTGTCATCAGTTAATTCTTCAGGCAGTGTACATTACTTCACAGTACAGTCTTGTGGCTGACTCTCTAAGGAGGTCCAAAACACAGGCGCACGAATGGATGCTTCACAAGAGACCTGTTTCTGTACATTGTCCATTGGTGGGGTATTCTTCAGGTAGATCTTTTTGCCGTCCTTCTGAATAGGCAGATTGCCTCTCTTCTGTTGTAGAGTGCTGTGCTATCTGGCCTGGAAGACAGACACCTTATCCTTTCTGTGGAATATGAGGTTTCTTTATGCTTTCCCTCCTCTTCATGCACTTCCATGAGTCCTGCAAAAAATTCAGCTGGACTCAGAAATCATGTTAGTGACTCCCTTTTGGCTGAGACAGCACTGGGTGCCCCCTCTTAATGCATCTGGACAGGAGAAATCATTGTAAGTTACGTCACCAGTTAGATCTCATAAAAGACACAAGGGTTCTCTCATCTATCCCCACTCATCCACTATGCGACTGATATTTTGGGTGATAGGGTTTTGATCTCTTTCAGGCACCTCTTTTCTGGGGACATGCTCTGGGTTTTACAGGAAACGGTGAAAACCACAACCATAAAATCTTATGTCCAAATGGAAGAGATTTTTGGTCTGGTGCCTTGGTCGTAACCAGGACCCTCTTTCAGTGGAGGTCCCTCTGGTCTTCTCTTTTTGTGCAAGTTCCACCAGTCTGGCTTGGCCTATTCTTCTGTGAAGGCCTATTTGTCAACAATTTCTGCTCATCTGCCCTTGAATCCTTCTTTGACTTTCCGTTTTGAGGTCAAGCAATTTCCTAAAGGTGTCCTGCATATTGTGCCTCCAAGAAAGCCTATTCTTTCTCCTTGGGACCATAATTTTGGTTTGGAAAATTACCCGTGCTTCTGTTGAGCCTGCAGATTCTGCTTCTTTGCAACTTTTTACCTGGAAAACTGTTTGTTACTGCTCTTACTTCTGTTCAGAGGGTTTTTGAGCTCCAGGCCCTTATGGCCATTCCTGCTTTTTTGTTTTTCACAGGGACAGGGTGCCCTTCCATATTAGTCCTCCTTTTTATGCCCAAGGTAGTCGATGAGAAGACCTGGAATCAGTTGGTACACCTTCCTTCCTTTTTCCCTTCTCTTCAGTGTGCTGCTGGGCGGGTTCTGCATATCTTGGATTTGTGCAGACAGTTCAGATACTATTTGAGTAAGACTAGGGCTATACATAAGCCTGATCAGCTTTTTGTTTCCTTTCATCCCAGGTCTTTGTGTTTGGCTGTTTCTAAGCAAACCCATCTCCTCCTGGATATCCAAGTTCATTTCTTTTTGTTCTTCTTTTCATGGCAAATCTCTGTCTACTTCTGGTAGAGCTCATTCCACTAGTGCTGTTGCCTCTTATGGTGCCTTCTTCAAGGGGTTGGACACCAATTCTATCCTAGGAGCTGCTACTTGGTCTGCCATGCATACCTTTACTAACCGTCATAAGCTGGATATGGTTTCCAGGACCAGAGCAGGTTTTGCTGAAACCATTTTATGGGTTTGTTGAGGGCTCTTCTCAGCCTTCCACCTCCCATTCTGTTTTTTGAGCTTTTTTAACTCTCCCTTCTGCACCAAATACTGCAACAGTGATATATAAATATGTAGTACAGTTGTGTAAAATATTACCGTAACAGTAGATGTCCTTCTCTTCACTGTTGCAGTATTTGCTCCCTCCCTTCAACTCCCTCTTGTTCTGCATTTTTTCCTTCTGGATGTACATGGAGTCCTTTGTCTTGTGACAGCTGTTCTCTTCTGGGGCAATTCAGTTCTGGGTAATTATGTCCATACATCCCATTTATGCCCTATGTTATGTGCGGGGAGCATAAATGTGATGTACAGCGCAAACAGATCTCTTTTAAGGCTTATCTGCACTAGCCAAACATCAGACTGCCCAGAGCCGAACATCCCTTTTGTACTGAATACTGCAACAGGACGAGAAGGACATCTACTGTTATGGTAAGATTTTACACCACTGTACTTTATCAGTTGTTACCTTTAAATATACAAGCATTTAGTACAGCAATACTTTATCAAATCGTGAACAGCATACTCATTTAAGGAACCCATTTTCAGCTACAAATGAATAAAGAATTGTAAAAGAAAAGAATAATTAAATCAGTTACCACAGAATTCAAAGAAATTTTAAATCCAACTTCTATAAGAAAATTTCACACAATGTACAACTAAATTAAAGACATTAAAGTCATCACACTGGCTTACTGTACCAGTTATGCCATTCACACAAATGCTGGATTTCCTTTACATTGCTCACTATTGCGCACAGTCTCAACTTGTTACAACAGTTGTCTTTCGGCTTTTTCCCTGTTAGTGGTCACCACAGCGGAACTCGGGTCCGCTAATGATTGGCAGTAGATTTTCACGGTAGATCAATAAATCACAAACCAACACAGAATTGTTAAAAGTAAGCTCTGGTATTGATGAACCAGCTAATGTTTAGGTACATAATTTAAAGCTAAAGTCTTTGATGTAGCTTCATTAATTTTATATCCCAACAAGACTATTTCAAAATATTCCACAACACCGCAATGTCCTTTCCTGGACTTACAAAGTGTAAAATAATGTCCACTGCAGATACAGCTATTTTTTTTTCTTGTTAGCATACCAGTTATATCTTTGAATTTGTGAGTCCTTTATTTTCTTTAGTGGCTATATATATAAAGCAAATAAAGCGGAAAGAGGACACCCTTGCCTGGTTTATCTGATTAGAAACAAGTTTGTTGGAGAGAAACTTCATGTATCCTTCTGTGATGATGCGAGGTATTGCCATCTATGTCAGGAAGACTAGGGCAGTGCATGTGTAATATATGCCAGCAAAGTTAGCTGTAGTTTTGTAAATAATTTTGTGTCATTTGACTGTCACAATGACTTGTGCAAATGTTTGAGTTAAAAATGTATCAGCAGTTTTATTGTAACTGATTAAATGTTCATTTAAACAAAGAATTCTGGAAGATAAGAATAGACGTTTTTGAAATTGTTCTATAGATTTCAGATACTGCAACAGATCTTAACAAAGCTCTGAGTATGTATTGTATCAGAGTCAAGTGATCAAATGTGATGTCATTCCATAATCAGCACTGAGAGGATGGAATTCACACAGCAGCTTTTGTTTTGTTTTCTTTGGAACCTGATTGAAAAATCTGACAGTTATCACAGTTCAGTTTAGTTAGTTTGAAGCTCATCACCTTGCCTTGTGGAAGTAAGCATCTCAGCATCCTATCTTACCTTGCTGTATTAATTAAGTTAGCTAGAGAATACGTATTCTTTAGACAGTTAGTAAATACAGTGAGGATAGCCAAGTGCTGTTTGTTTCTGCATCTTTTTGAATCTGTCCAACTGTGTTATTTGTATTCCTCCTGTAATTGAAACTCTGGTGTTTACTGTATTTAGATATATATTATTTCCTTGTTTTCTATTTTATTATTTATTATTAAATATTTGTATACTTTTCATTGTGGCTGGTCTTAGAGAATACTTTTAATATCTTGAGAGTACTTTTGCTTATTTTAATGAGACAGTGGCCACTCTGAAAAGCCTTGCTGCTTTGGTTACACTCTACCATTTATTTATATTAGTATTGATTTTACTCAGTATAATTGGATACCTTTGAAATATCCTGAGAGAGTAGTTGACTGGTGGCAGCGTAGTTACCTTAAAGTCTGGGCAGAAGGGGTACAGATAGCCTTTTCCAGGAGTGTGTGCGTGTTTGTGTGCATGTTTGAGAAAATCAAATACCAAAGTATGGGTCCATCAGCTACTTGGATCTGACAGTGTGCTCCAAAGGGAGTCTTGTTTGGGATCTGGAAAAGAGTCCAGTCTGAGGTCTGGAGCATGTTCCCTGTGTGTTCTTGGAGGAAATTTTGCATCTTCTTGTTGATTGATGATGCATCACAGTTTTTATCTCATCTCTTCCTGTCTTAACTATTAATTGTTGAACCTTAACATCTTCTAAGCTTGGCATAATTAAGTCTTCCATAAATATTTCCATTTGTGCCTTTTCTTGGTTTCCATATTCATATGCTTTATACAAATTTTCATAAAATTTCTGAAGTTTCTCTATAATACATGTATAGGATCTCTGTTTATTTTTCTTGTCGTAGTCTGGTCGAGTGGTGTTCGAAAGACATGATGGGCGTGCCTACGTTGAAGGTTGGGCATCAAGCTGGCATCTCGGCACCTGTAAAAAAAAATCTACTGCCAATCATTAGCGGACCGGAGTTCCGCTGTGGCAACCCCTAACTGGGAAAAGCCAAAAGAAGAAGAAGTCTCTCTAAGTTATGCAGCAACCCTTTCTATTTTCTATTGTCTGTCACTGTGCTAAAAGATGTTTTGCTCAGGAATTATCAAAAAATAGATGCTAAACTCGTGTATGTAGTCCATGTACTCTTTTATACTCCTTTAGCACTCTGCAGTTGCTTCTCCTCGTATTATGTCAGATTCCCATTTAAGTAATTTGGCTAAGTTTTGAGAGGGCACTATTTACACAAGGCTAGGACCTTGTATTTTCTTACTGTATGATTTGTTCAAAATATTATTCTACCAGATTGGATAGTTGTGTTATTGCTTTGCTTCTGACACAAGGGAATCATTCCTCCACAAGTTAGTTTAATAGATTGTAAAATTTCCGGGCTCCTTTAGGTCATCCCCAAAAACTTTGTTGGTGTTTTTTTTTTCCTGCCATTTCTGGCACCAGAACATGATATGTAGGTCATGCAGTGTGTTCTTTTAGCCAGGCTCTTCCTTGTAGCCTTGCAGAGAAATCTCATTCATACATCCTTAGGCAGATGTCTGAGAAAACATGTTGCTGATATTTGCCTTTGGGTATCCCTGTTTATCACATGACATTTTCTTTGTTTAGATCACTGTTGCTGTAGGCTTTACTACTAGGACTTCAGCTGTAGGAAGAAAAGTTAAATATCCAGGATGACTTCAGGAGCTCAGCACCCCTTTCTTCTTCAGGCTAGGACAAAGTCTGCCACTTTGGAAGTCAGGACATCCCTGTATAAAACTGATGTCAGATGAAAAAATTATTTTAGGCCTTTCTTGCTGTCTGCTTACGTAGAGTAGGCTTGTGCTTTTCTGCATCTTATGATATACAAGCAGGTAAATGCATCATTGGGGAAATTCTTTTCACTATTAGTGTATCGGTTATATTTGTTTTGACTGAGTGGACAGTGTTGGGCATCCGTTTGTCTTCAAGGAATGTACCTCCAGATGAAGAAGGCACATGCTTTTGTAGAAAACGTATCCTACACAGACTTTCACTGCTTGTGCATTTTTGTTTATGACCAGATAATGATATTGAGTGTTTACGTTCTCTCAAGTGTTTTCGCCAGAAGCGCTTAGGTTAAGGAAGGACTCCAAAAACTGTTTAGAACAGAAGAGACTTTAGGCCATGGAATCTTCCAGTTCTTAACTAATCTTGACACCTCACCTTCCCAAAAAGAAAAAAAAAGATTGACAAAGGGGAATTCAGTCTGGGATTGTGGTAGTGATCTGAGGATGCTGGGCCCCAGTAAAATACTTTTGCAGCCTCTCCTAAGCCAAGGTAGACAGTAAAATGGTGAAGTTTCTCAAGACACAAATCCAGCTGGGGATCTTGCTCACTCTGTCCCCCTCTGGATCCTTGAGCCACTTCCCTGCCTTTGTTCCGATATCTCCTTTTCTGATCCGACCCCTGGGTTCAGCGTTATCGGGCCTAAAGATATCTGGGGTCGAGATGTCGGAGCTGACTGGTACGGTTTTCTTGACTCTGGTTTCCTTGACTTGCCCAGCTCCAACCATTTCAGAGCAGAGCATCGGGTCCAAGATGTTGACATCCGCTATGCATCTTTCAGAGCTGTCTCCTCCCCTTGAGTTTTTAGTTGGGGACATAATCTTAATGAATGGTTTGAAGTGAATCAGAATAAGGAAATGGCATTATACATGAACTAGATTTTTAAATGTGGGGCATGCAAATATTGTGGATGCATTAACAGTGGTACCTTTGTTACAGTAACCCATTTTGGAAGAGCAATAGCCTGTCCAGGTAGGGTTAACTGTAACACTAAGATGGCTGTTTACTTAGCTTCATGTTTGACAAGTCAGTCTTTCTACATAGGTAAAACCATCAGGCATCTTAGAGATAGATCTGGGGAGCATGTGAGGGATATTAAAGGTAAGAAGACAACAAACTCATTGTGTATGCATTCTACAAAATGCAGTAATTTTTAAAAATGTTTCTTTTTGCGGTGGATAGGATCATGTACAGTGATGGGGTGGTGTTGGTGAGAGTCTCCTGGAACACAAGGAGACTTTATGGCAGCTCAGGTTAAATGTCACATTGAAGACAGGACTCTTCTTCTTCTTTCGGCTGCTGCCGTTAGGGGTCGCCACAGCGGATCATCTGTTTCCATTTCTTCCTGTCCTCTACATCTTGCTCTGTCACACCAACCACGTGCATGTCCTCTCTCACCACATCCATTAACCTTATCTTAGGCATTCCTCTTTTCCTGTTACCTGGCAACTTCATCCTTAGCATCTTTTTCCCAATATACTCTGCATCCCTCCTCAGTACATGTCCAAACCAACCTAATCTTGCCTCTCTGGCTTTGTCTCCAAACCTTCCAACCTGGGCTGACCCTTTAATATACTTACTCCTAATCCTGTCCACCCTCGTCACACCCAGTGCAAATCTTAACATCTTTAACTCTGCCACGTCCAGCTAATGACTCCTGCCTTTTTGTCAATGCTACCATCTCCAACCCATATAACATAGCTGGTCCCACTACCCTCTTATAGACCTTCCCTTTCACTCTTACTGGTAATTTTCTGTCACAAATCACTCCTGACACTCTTCTCCACCCACTTCATCCTGCCTGTACTCTTTTCTTCACCTCTCTTCTACACTCATCATTCCTCTGAACTGTTGATCCCAAGTATTTAAACTCACCCACCTTTGCCACCTCTACTCCCTGCATCCTCACCATTCCTCTATCCTTCCTCTCATTCACACACACATATTTTGTCTTAGTCCTGCTGACCATCATTCGTCTTCTCTCTAGAGCATATCTCCACCTGTTCCCTACTCTCACTACAGATCACAATGTCATCTGCAAACATCATAGTCCATGGGGACTCCTGTCTGATCTCGTCTGTCAACCTGTCCATCACCATTGCAAATAAGAAAGGGCTTAGAGCTGATCCTTGATGTAATCCCACCTCCACCTTAAATGCATCCGTCACTCCCACTGCAGACCTCACCGCTGTCACACTACCCTTGTACATATCCTGTACCACTCTTACATACTTCTCTGACATTCCCGACTTCCTCATACAATACCACAACTCCTCTCTAGGCACCCTGTAATATACTTTCTCTAAGTCCACAAAGACACAATGCAACTCCTTCAGACCTTCTCTGTACTTCTCCATCAACACTCTCAGAGCAAACATAGCATCTGTAGTGTTCTTTCCTGGCATAAAACCATACTGCTGATCACTAATTATCACCTCCCTTCTTAACCTAGCTTCCACTACTCTTCCCATAACTTCATGCTGTGACTGATCAATTTAATCCCCCTGTAGTTACTACAGCTCTGCACATCACCCTTATTCTTAAAAGTCGGTACCAAAACACTTTTTCTCTATTCGTCCGGCATCCTCTCACTTTCCAAGATTTCATTAAACAATCTAGTTAAAAACTCCACTGCCATTTCACTTAAACATCTCCATGCTTCCACAAATATGTCATCTGGACCAACAGCCTTTCCATTCTTCATAGCTATCCTTATTCCTCCTTGCTAATCCACTGCACTTCATGATTCACTATCCACACATCATCCAGCCTTCTCTCCCTCTCATTCAATTAATTCATCAGCCCCTCAAAGTACTCTTTCCATCTGCTCAACACACTCTCCTCGCTTGTGAGTAGGTTTCCCTCATTATCCTTTATCACCCTTACCTGCTGCACATCTTTACTAGCACATTCCCTCTATCTAGCCAATCAGTACAGGTCCTTTTCTCCCTCCTTAGTGTCCAACCTTTCATACAACTCTTCATACAGCTTATCCTTAGCCTTCGCCACCTCTCCCTTTGCTATGCACCTCATCTCCTTATACTCCTGTCTACTTTCTTCATCTCTCTGACAATCCCACTTCTTCGCCAACTTCTTTCTCTGTATACGTTCCTGTACTTCCTCATTCCGCCACCAGGTTTCCTTGTCCTCCTTCCTCTGTCCAGATGTCACACCAAGCACCTTTCTAGCAGTCTCCCTTGCTAGTTCTGCTGTAGTTATCCAGCTATTCGGTAACTCTTCACTGCCATAGTGTCTGTCTTAACTCTTCCCTGAACTCCACCTCACAATTACTCTTTCAATTTCCACCATTTGATCCTTGCTGCTGCCCTCACACTCCTCCTCCTCCTCTTCTTGATCACCAGTGTCATCCTACAAACCGCCATCCTATGCTGCCTAACTACACTTTCCCCCGCCACCACTTTACAGTCTCCAATCTCCTTTAGACTGGACCTTCTACATAAGATGTAATTCACCTGCGTGCATCTTCCTCCACTCTTGTATGTCACCCTATGTTCCTCCCGCTTGTTAAAATACATATTCACCACAGCCATGTCCATCCTTTTCACAAAATCCACCACCATCTGACCTTCTGCATTTCTTTGCTTAACACCATACCTACACATCACTTCCTCATCCCCTCGGTTCTCTTCACCAACATGCCCATTGAAATCTACTCCAATCACCACTCTCTCACCCTTGGGTACAGTCATCACCCCTTCATCCAACTTGCTCCAAAATTTTTCTTTCTTATCCATCGCACACCCAACTTGTGGAGCATTTGCACGAACAACATCCATCATTACAACATCAATTTCCAGCTTCATAAACATCACTCTGTCTGACACTCTCTTCACCTCCAAAACACTCTTAGCATACTGTTCCTTCAGGATAACCCCTACGCCATTTCTCTTTTCATCAACACCATGATAAAACAGTTTGAACCCACCTCCGATACACCTAGCCTTGCTCCCCTTCCATCTGGTCTCTTGCACACACAATATACCAACCTTCCTTCTGTCCATCATTTCACTAGCTCTCTCCCTATACCAGTGATACTGCCAACATTCAAAGTTCCGACCCTCACTACTACAGTCCTAGCCTTTGCCTGTCTTCGGGCATGCCTTCCCCTCTTCTCCTCCTTCAGCCAATTTCTCCCAGCACCCTGTTGGGCAACAGTACTGTTGGCGGTCGTTGTTAACCTGGGCCTCGACCGATCTGGTCTGTATATCTGTACTGTTGTCCGCATATATGATTTGGCAAAATTTTACGCCAGATTCCCTTCCTGACTCAACCCTCCTCCTTCTTATGACATCATCAGCACAGCATAAGAGGAATGTTTGACCTTTGGAAACACAGGGTTGTCATACCCAGAAGGCAGAAACATGCATGTCCACAGCTATAGGGGTTTGGCTTTAATGGTCTGAAATTGTCCATTAATAGACTTAAAAATGAAAGTAAAAGAAAAAGTCATGGACATTCAAAATTGCCATTTAGCTGAAACACCTGATATCCTTAAAGGGTGATTTGCATATATCCCATGAGGTCTCTGATGCAAGAGGTGTAAGGTATCACACAGAAGTCTAGCTTTGATAGATTTTTCTTTTTGTATTTTTTAACCAGTTTATCTGTGTGACCTTTTTACTCTTTGTTTTAGATTGTACACACTTTGGAACAGAGGTGACTAGATAACATAACATAGATAAAGTATTTGTTTACCTTTAAGAATTAGATTGAATATGTTTAGCCTGGGGTAGTGCAGGACCAGAGTCAAGTCTTATTTTGGTGGATTTTTTAGTAAGTATTTTCAGTTGAACAGGTTAGAGGTGCATTCCAGTCAATTCTCTTCCTAGTGCCAAGAAAGTAGGGTTCATGGAGGCCTTCCTGGACCTGTCAAAGCTAAATATGTATCTCAAGGTTCTGGAATGCACAGTGTTGACATTACATGCCCTCTTACTATTTATATTACCTCAAGCCCAGGTAATTACCATGTTTCATAAGGATGCCTATTTTCGTATTCCCATTCCAAGGGGGAAACAGATGATGTTAAGTGGTCCATCTCGCCTTCATTCTTGCCGGTTGGGTTCGGAGCCAGTCCTCTGCTCCGACTTGGCCATCATCTAAACCTCGAGAGCTACATACTGGCTCGAGGCCTCCCCATATCCCATGATGCCTGGCGCTAGATACCCAGATCTCATTTTGCCGTTTCTGCTGCGAGGTTGCTCTACTGGCTCAGGTCGTATAAAGCTTTCATATTGTATTTTTTTCTGTCCTAAAACTAGCTAGTTTTAGAGTAGAAATTCTCGTTTAGATATAGCCGTTGTATTGTAGTTGTTTTCGTATCTGAATCCTTGTCTTTTCCCCTAAGAAACTCATTTCAATTAGAAAGTTTCCCCTCCCCCTTTTTTCTTTTCCCTTTCCTCTTAAGGTTTTCCATTTAGGTTAGAGGACAACCTTATCTCTAAAAGGTTTCCGTTTAAGTTAGAGGATAACCTTTTTTTCTAAAATTATTTTATTATCACTGTTAGTTTGGCTATAGTTAATTATAGTTGTTGGTTGTTGTAGTGTAGTTTGGTTCTAGTAACTATAGTGTATCTTTGTTGTGGTTAGTTACCCTAACCCTTTTGTGTGTGTGTTTTTCCTTGGTTTTCTTCTTCAGGATGTCCAAGGATCCTAAACCGTCCGGATTCAAGAAGTGTGACTCATGCTGTCAGAAGATGTCTCTGACAGATGGTCACACTTCTTGTGTTTATTGTCTGGGCGCCGTGCACCTGCAGGACTCTTGCTCGATTTGCCGTGCATTCAGTCCAGGAGTCCTGCAGGAGCGCAAAAATAAGTTGATCCTTAGAAGTTTACTTAAACCTCAAGATTCACCAGCTAAGGCTCAGCCCGTGAAATCTTCCAGGGCACCTAAACCTTCGGCTCCCAGTTCGGAGCCGTTGTTAGGTGAACCTGTGACTTCCATCTCTGCTCCGGCTGGAACCGATGCTCCTCCCTCCCAGTTGGCTCCGATACGTTCTTTGGAGCCCTCTGAGAGTCGAAAAAGGTCTAGGTCTCCTTCTCTGGAGTCGATACGCTCGGCTCAGAGATCACCTCTGCTCCAATCGGAGCGTAGTCATCGCTCATCCCACTCTTCTCGGTCCTTAAGATTTTCAGACCATGACTTGGAAAGAGTGGTCAGTAGACTGTTAAAATCGCAGGCCGTAGCTAAAATGTTGTCCAGCCCCCCTCATCAGGTGTCTGCTCCGTCCACGTCTGCAGATATTTCTCCTCCTCCAACTCACCCTTTGAGCTCGGAGCCGGAGTTCGTTGAGGTTCAAGTCGTGGAACCGTCGGCTCCGATACCTTCTCCTCCGGTTCTGTCGTCGGCTCCGATCACTTCCATGGTTCCTTCCCTGGAGAGATCTGGGCGCCGGGACTCCCTTGTCTGCTCCGAGGGGGCGAGTGGCATCGCACCCTTGTCCGACCCCGCTCTCCCCCTCGGTGCTTCGGCTCAGGTGAGCTTGGCTCCCACATCGGCCTTGGAGCCGTCCCCTTCGGTGCAGAGAGGGATTCTGATTTCTTCCAAACCGGACCCCTCTCTGTGTTCCGGTGGGGATGTCTTTGAGGTGATGAGGAGTGTACTAGCCCCTGACTCAGTCCCACGATCAACCCCATCGGCTCCTCCCCCTATGGTGCCTGCGTCAGCCTCTGCCTCTCTTCCAGACCCCAAGCATGGGGATCCAGCACCCCAGGACACCCCTTTGGGTGTATCTTCCTCTTCCGAGGCCTCCCCTGATCATTCAGAGGAGCCACCTCGTAAGAGGAAATGCAAGAGGAAGCATGTTGACTCCCCTGAGTCTGTTACATCAGACACCGACTTAGAGGATTCGGAAGGGTCCCCGTGGTCCCCCTCTGAAGATGTCTCCTTCTCAGACATCCTTGAGATGCTTAGGCAGAGGGGGAACTGGACTGCCCTAAGCCCTTCCGAGGATGAGTCGGTATTCTTGGACACGTTTGGATCCCGACCTTCCACCTCCTGGGTGTCTCCGCCTTTCGACCCACTGATGTCTTTGGCGGCTCGGAAGGCGTGATCAGCTCCAGACACAGTGGAACAGACCCCCAGAAGGCCAGCTAAATTCATTACTGCACCACAGGACAAGCAATTTCTAACCAATGGTGTCCCCATTGATGCCATGGTGGTAGCGGCGGCCACAAAGAAGGGGTTGGCTGAAACTTATCTGTCCATCCCCCTAATAAGGAGTCTAGGACGATGGACAGATATGGGAAGCGGATGTTTTCTTAAGCGACTTTTTCCATGAAGTCTCTGAACTACTTGTGCCACTTTACCCATCTACAGAGGGATCTCCTTAAAGAACTTGGAGATGCCCTCCAAGATCCATCAGCTGAGGGGGCCCAGGCCAAGGTTGCCTCCCAGCTGGCGACTCTTAATTCAGTGATGAACTCCTCCATGAGGCTCATTTCTTTTGCAGCCGATGGTGCGAGTAGAGCCGCAGGCATAGGCGACGCTCTAAGGAGACACGCTTGGATGTGGCTTTGTAACTTTGCAGAACCTTTCAGTGCGTCTTTCACCAACACCCCCTTTGATGGTTCCTGTCTCTTTGGATCACAGGTGAAGGACACCCTTACCAGGTGTGAGCAGGAAGGCAAGACTCTCTCTGCTGTAGAGTCCGTTTTTCCACTCCTTCCAAACCATATCCCAAGGGTCAGAAGAGTGGAAAGATGTGGATGTCCTTCAAGAATGCAACTGCAGTCATAACATATGGGTTGTCCTGCCTCAGGCAGCCCTCGGTCGGCCGGATTCCAAAGTCTGGGTCCGACGCCATTTTCTTCAGTCTTTCTTGCCGCGCGGTGCCCGAAGCAGAAGCAGTTCGCAAGTGCCGGTCGGTCAGCTCTTGTATTCTTCGAATCCGAAGTCATCAAAAAAGCTAAGTACCCCGTTGGGGACCTTTTCTTGCCTCAGCCGATGTCAGAAATTACTGAAAAAGTTAATAATTGTCTGTCTTGTGGTAAACAAATACCTCATAAGGATTTCCACTCTTACTGTCTTCCTTGCCTTGGCCCAGACCACGACGTCTCGGCCTGTGTCGCCTGTGCTCGCTTCAATAAGCGCACTCTGAGGCGCCGGGCGGAGTTCGCTGAAGACTTTTTCGGCGAAAAATTTGCGTATACAATGCCGTCGGAACTTCCGACATCGCAAACTCCCAAGAAACGAAAAGACCGGGACCGACATCCTCGGCCCGCGTCTACCACCGACTCCACGCCAAAACCTACTGCAAGTGCTCCGGTTCCCCCTGAGACTGTTATTCCACCGCTCCGAACCGAAGACACCGCAATACCGATGACTCCGATAACAGATACCACTCCGACGCCAGTTATAGATTTTCCTCCGGATACTGAAACCGAGGAAATGCCCGAGACCATTGCTGTAGATAAGGTCACTCCTGCACGTGGAGCTGCCAGGCCTTCTATGGCCATGTCTATTAAGGCCTACACTCGGGCTAAGGCAGCCAGCAAGACTAAGCACCTTACAGCAAAAGCCTTACCTCAAACTACTCCTGAGACACAAATCATGTCTATGGCCGCAGACTTAATTTCCATGATTAGAGGTTCACAGGCCCATCCTGAGAGAGGATCCCAGCCTCCTCCTGATAAGAGGCCCCAGGTTGAACCCTCTGAACCTATCCCCTCAGATGAAGATTCTGAGGACTCTGTCCACTCCGAGGGCCAGGAAGAGCTCTTTCAGACCTATGAGGACTCGGATGCAGAGGATTCCATCCCCTCGGCCTCCCCTCCTGAGGATATTTCTTTTGGGGAAGTTCTGCATACCATGAGGGAACATTTCAAGTGGCAAGGCCAGGAATATTCTGATTCCAGAAAGCCTTGAACCTTCCTTAAAAGCCCCAGCACAGGCCCTTAGCTATTCCTCCTGTGCTTGATGTTTTGGATGATCTATATTCTGACTCCAGTGTTACCCCTGATTCTCTTCCTCCTGCTCCAGCCAAGCCAGACAGATATTACAGGGTCCCAGAAACACATTCCCATTTATTCAGGGCCCATACTGTTGATTTAGAAACTATTTCTCAGGGACCTAAAGGTGTTTCAGCTTCCACCTCTAAAAATCCCTTGCCTTCCAACAGGGAAGCTAGGTCATTAGAGAGATGGGGGAAAAAGGTTTACACCTCCACCACTTTATCTATGAGAGCTTTGAATTGCCTTTTTCATATGTTACAATATCAGGATTACCTGTTAGATGATTTACAGAAAACATTGGCCTCCCCTGACCCTTTAGACAGGAAGTCTTTGCAGGAAGCTGTCCATAATTCTCAACAAGTCAGCAATCACTTTCTGCAGTGTGGATATGATGCATTGGAAGCTTCATGTAGGGCAGCTATGACAGGGGCAGTCATTCGCAGACATGCATGGTTAAAAGAACAACCTCTACCAGATCGTGTTAAGGCAAACCTTCTGGATGCACCCTTGGAAAAGAACAAGCTTTTTGGTGCTAATGCTAAAGATGTGTTAAAGTCCATCGAGGAAAAAGCAAAATCAGTTCAGACGGTCAAAGATTTCCTCCAGGTTCGGCCCCCCAGATACAGCAGGAATTGGCCTTTAAAAAACTGGTCCTTTCCTAATCCTGAAAAATTTCAAAGGGGTAAAAACAGGCGTGGCCGAGGAAGAGGACAATACAGAGGCCCTTACAGGGGACGACAGTGGCAGCCAGCAAACCAAAGAAGTGACACAGGGGTCTCACCCGCCCCTCAGACACAATCTCAATGACTTTCCTCTACGTCCGCCAACCAAGGAGCAAATAGAAGCACCCTTGGGCGGAAAATTATCTCTGTTTTCAGACAATTGGCACAGATTGACAAAAGACAAATGGATTTTGGACATTATAGACCAAGGTTACAGGTTCCATTTTCATACCTTACCAAGAAAACAGGGCATGCCAAACCTACCACAAAACCAGAGGGCAGAGGCTATCAAGCAAATTTCTCTGCTTGCTCAGATAAAAGCAATAGAGAGAGTACCACAACAAGAACAAGGCCAGGGGTTTTACTCAAGACTGTTCCTTGTTCCAAGAAAAGGAACTCAATGGAGACCAATACTGGATTTGTCCGCATTAAACACTTTTCTCATAGTACCAAAGTTCAAAATGCTGACTCTACAGCAACTCCTTCCCATGCTGGGCAAGGGGTCTTGGCTGATTACTCTGGATCTCAAGGAGGCATACCTGCATGTCCCTATCAGACACAGCTGCAGAAGATACCTCAGATTTCTTGCAGGGCCAGAGCATTATCAATTCTCAGCATTGCCATTTGGCTTATCTACTGCGCCCAGAGTATTCACAAAATGCCTGGCTTCAGTAATTGCTCATTGCAGGCTCCAGGGGATCCAAATTTACCCGTACCTGGACGACTGCCTTATACAAGCGGACGACAAACTGATGTTGACAAAAAACTTAAACTATGTCATACAATTACTTCAGGCTCTGGGATACACAGTCAACTTTCAAAAGTCAAGACTTCAACCATCCCAGCAAATAACCTTCTTAGGAGCCAATCTAGACACAGCCTCTCAAATGGCTTACCTGACAGAAGACAAGCAGGAGAAGTTAACTCATTATTTCAAGGGTTTGGCAAAACTCACCCAGATGACTGCAAGGAGATTCCTACAGGCCCTGGGTTACATGGCATCCTGCATTCTCCTGGTTCCATTAGCAAGACTACACATGAGAAAGCTTCAGTGGTACTTAAAAAGCCTATGGTCTCAGCACAACAACAACTTAGAGACAACCATTCCGCTCATTCCATGCCTACAAAAGGAATTCCTATGGTGGGCCTCGGTAAGCCAGGCAAACACAGGTATGTCATTCAAAAAGCCTCAGATAACACAGACCATGGACACAGACGCCTCAGACATTGGATGGATGGGGGGCGCACATGGAAGGCAGATGTATACAAGGACACTGGTCTCCAAAGGAAACACATCTGCATATAAACCAAAAGGAAATGCTGGCAGTAATGCATGCCATCGAGGCCTTTCGACAACAACTTCAACAAGGCCATTTACTGATACGGACAGACAACACCACTGTGATGTGGTATATAAACAAGCAAGGGGGCACCCATTCCTACCCCCTTTGCAGACTGACAATGAATCCTTGGGAAAAATCACTGAGCCTGAACATACAGTTACAATCCCAGTTTGTTCCAGGCAAAGTCAATGTGCTGGCGGACAGCCTAAGCAGGAATTTCATAGATCCTCACGAGTGGAGGTTACACCCAAAGATCTTCACACAACTCACCTCGACATGGGGCAGGCCAGAAGTAGACCTATTTGCCTCTCACCTCAACCATCATCTACAAAAATTCTGTTCAAGGACATATCATCCACAAGCTTGGAAAATAGATGCTCTTTCATTCAACTGGAACTTCCTAAAAATCTATGCATTCCCACCTCTGCCACTGATGACCACAGTATTACTAAAGATCAAAGCAGAGAGACCCAAGGGGATCCTAATAGCTCCAGACTGGCCAAGACAACACTGGTACCCACTACTACAGAGTATATGTCACAACAAGAAGTGGGCCCTTCCCCAATGGCCCCTACTTTTGACTCAGCACAACTTCAAAACAGTGCATCCAAACCTTCAGACACTGCAGCTGACAGCCTGGGAGATCCCATGAATAACCTCAATCTATCTCTCTCCAAGGAAGTTCAGCGGATATTAACAGAAGCTCGAAGACTATCCACCAGAAAGGTTTACTTGGCAAAATGGAAGAGATTCAGCATTTGGAATACCAGCAAGGGTCATGATACATCACTATTGAACATCCCACTCATCCTGGAATATTTGGCAGATATGCTTCAGAATGGACTCTCATATTCTTCCATAAAGATACATGCTTCAGCTATTTCAGCTAGATATAACACTGATCCACCTGTGTTTTCACATCCTTTGCTAAGGCAATTCCTTAGGGGAATCAAGAACATTAAGCCACCAAGAAAGGCTCCAGTGCCAGCTTGGGACCTCAACTTTGTCCTAGAAAAACTGACTCTACCTCCTTTTGAGCCAGCAGCTTCAGTGGACTTACAATTCCTCTCATGGAAGACAGCTTTCCTGTTGGCAATTACCTCGGCAAGAAGGGTTTAGGAACTACAGGCCCTAATGGCAATACCACCGTTCATAATCTTTCACCGAGACAGGGTCTTCTTAAGAACCAACCCTACTTTTATGCCAAAGGTGGTATCTAGGGTTTCTTTAAATCAAGCTATTCATCTGCCTGCTTTCTTCCCCAATCCTGAAAACAAAGGGGAAAGACTGTTACATACCTTGGACATTCACAGACAACTTCGCTACTACCTGGACAGAACCAAGACCAGTAGGAAGTCTGATCAACTTTTTGTAGTTTACGCCCCTGGAGTACAAGGAAAAGCAATTTCAAAACAGACTATTTCAAAATGGATTGGACATTGCATCAGATTTTGTTATTCCTTCCATGGGAAGAGTGTTCCAGCCAATGTCAGACCACACTCCACCAGAGCTACAGCCACCTCTACAGCATTCTTAAGAGGGGTGCCTACAAAGGACATTCTAGAAGCTGCTACATGGAGCTCCGTGCATACATTCTCCAAACACTACAATCTCCCTCTATACTCCAGATCCAGAGCAGGCTTTGCTTCGGCAGTCCTGCAGGGTTTGATTGCCACGCCATCTCTTTCCTAGAGCATTCCTCCTCCCCCAGCTAAGCTATGGTATTCTACCCATATGTTATGACTGCAGTTGCATTCTTGAAGGACATAGTACAGTTTTGTACCTACCATAAATGTAGATGTCCGATAGATATGCAACTGCAGTCGGATTTTCCCTCCCTCCATACCCCTCTATGCCTTGGGTCCACTCCTATCCCTGTTCCTCTTAGCTGGGGATATCTGTTATGGTGTATCTGTTTATTGCTTACTTATTTGTTTGGAATCCTGTTTTTTCCTTCCAATTTGATTACAGCCTTCCTTGGAGGGCACCTGGCATCTGGGGCAAGTAACACTGAAGAAAATGGCGTCGGCTGATGCTTATGTACTCCAGCCGCTCTGACGTCGGAGAGAAATGCGACATCAGCCGACGGACCTAAACTTTGGAATCCGGCCGACCGAGGGCTGCCTGAGGCAGGACAACCCATATGTTATGACTGCAGTTGCATATCTATCGGACATCTACATTTATGGTAGGTACAAAACTGTACTTTCTAGAAGTCCCAGGGAGCCTTTCCTGACACACGTGGTGAGTTTCCCTCCAGGGGCAGAGGAGGGAACAATAACAGACGCCACCCTCGTGGCAGAGGGGGTCCGCAAAACCAGGGCAGCAGAGAATCTTTCTCTGACGAGCCCTTCCAGCATCCCTGAAGGGTTGCCCGGCTGCCCACCTCTGGAGGCAGTCGGGGGAAGATTATCGCTGTACCCAAGAGCCTGGCAAGACATAACACAAGACAAATGGGTACAGTCTGTTATATCCGGAGGCTACAGAATTCCCTTTGTTCACGCTCCATTCTTAGCGAACAAGTCCCTTACAGATGTTCCACCCAATCTAAGGGATCAAACAGCTCAGGAAGTTTCAAAACTGCTAAGAAAAAGGGCCATCCAGCAAGTCCCAGCAGACCAGCAAGGATCCGGAATTTACTCGGGGTTCTTTTTGGTACCAAAAAAGACAGGGGACTGGAGACCCATTTTGGATATCAGCAGACTAAATAGGTCTGTACAAAGAACGAAGTTTCGGATGGTCACGCTACAGTCCATTTTACCCTTCCTGGGTCAGGACAATTGGATGTGCTCCATAGATCTTCGGGATGTGTACTACCACATCAAAATGGGCAGGCGCTCCAGAAGATTCCTGCGCTTCCAGCTGGGAGCCAGCCATTATCAGTTCAGAGCTCTGCCCTTTGGTCTCACCACAGCCCCCAGGGTGTTCACCAAATGTATGGCAGTAGTTACCGCTCACCTGAGACGACAATGATTCCAGGTGTTTCCGTATCTAGATGACTGGCTCCTCACTGCTACCACCAGACATCACCTTCTGCAAGCCAGAGACTACACTATCCAGACATGCTCCAGACTAGGTATCACTATAAATTTTGAAAAATCTGCTTTGTCGCCTTGTCAGTCTATCACCTTTAGAGGCGCAAACTTAAATACAAAAGACAGGTCAGCCAGCCTTCCACCAGACTGGGTGTTAGTCATTCGGCAGCATGTCCAGGTCTTGTTAGGATGCAAGAGAATTCAAGCCAGGTTCATCCTCCAAACCCTGGGTCTCATGGCAACAGCAATCATACTCGTCCCTCTGGCCCTTTTTCACATGAGGATCCTCCAATGGCTTCTTTTCACCCAATGTTTCTTCCAGCAGCTTCCCATGTCTCACATGATTATCATCACAGAAGCATGCAAAAAGTACCTTGCGTGGTGGATGGTCTCCTCATCAGTGCCCCTGGGCAGACCATTTGTACTTCCCCCTCCAGTTGCTATGGTGACCACAGACGCCTCCCTGATCGGGGGGGTGGGGGGGGCATTATCAGGGCAGAACAGTCCAGGGCACCTGGCAACCTCGAGTACCATCTGCACATAAACGTCTTGGAGATGAGGGCCGTGTTTTTAGCGTTGCAAGCTCTTCAGGACTCTCTTCCTACCTGGACAGTTGCAATTCAAATGGACAATATGTCAGTCGTGTGGTACATCAACAAGCAGGGCGGAACCAGGTCCTACCCCCTATGTCAAGAAGCACTCAGACTCTGGCAATGGATGATCTCTTCCCAACGGTTTCTGACCGCAACGCATATCCCTGGGAAATCCAACGTCATAGCAGACAGGCTGAGCAGAGCTATTCTCATACCTCACGAGTGGTCTCTGAATCAAGTAGTAGTGGAACAAATCTTCCACAAATGGGGGCAACCTTGCTGCGACCTCTTTGCCACCCCCTTCAACAGCAAGTGCAGCAACTTCTTCTCTCTCCTTCCACATCCAGAGCATTCCCCCAGAGACGCTCTAGTCCACGATTGGCCTCAGGGACTTCTGTATGCATTCCCCATTTTCCCCTAATTCCTAAGCTGATACAGAAAGCCACCGTATTGGGTTGAAAATGATCCTCATTGCCCCGTACTGGTCTCGACAAATATGGTTTCCGTTCCTGCATCATTATCTTATCGAGCAGCCTTGGACTCTGGACCCAGTTCCAGACCTCCTGATCCATCAGTCAGGCGGGCTGCATCATTCCCTGCAATCTCTCAAGCTTATGGCTTGGTTGCTCCACTTCCAACCCTAGCCAGGCTTCCTGATATCTCCCAATCGGTGCATGAAATCATTTTATCATCGCACAAGTCTACCACTAGAAAAACTTACGCTAGTAAGTGGAAACGTTTTTCTTCCTGGGTAGAGGCTAAGAGTATAGACCCTTTTCAGCCCCTGTTCACTATATCCTAGAATTTCTTGCGGAGCTCTTCCATACCGAGTCCGCTTCCGCTACAATTAGTGTAGTCAGCCGCAATTTCAAATTTTCACATTGGCTTTTCAGAAAGTAGTATAATGTCTCATAAACTTTGTAAGGCCTTCCTCAAAGGAACCACTGTGCTCAGGCCCCCGGTTAGAGATCCTCCACCCCCGTGGGATCTGAATTTGATTCTAACCTCTCTAATTTTGCCCCCCTTCGAACCTGCAGTTTCCTGTTTTGAAGTTTTTATCTTGAAAAACACTTTTTCTGGTAGCAGTTACTTCAGCGAGAAGAGTTTCCGAACTGCAGGGTCTTTGTATCCGTCCCCCGTACCTAGTGTTCCACAAAGACAGGGTTGCTCTTAGGACTAATCCTTCCTTCCTTCCTAAGGTCTCTTCTGAAAATAATTTGAATCAGTCCATTGACTTTCCTGTCTTTTTTCCCAACCATTCTAACAGAGGGGGAATGTAAGTTACATCAGTTAGATGTTCACAGACAACTGTGCTTTTATTTGCGTAGGACTAAGGACTTCAGAAAATCGGATCAGCTTTTCCTCTCTTATGCAGAGGGCAAACAAGGCCTACCAGTATCAAAAGTAACTTTGTCTAGGTGGCTGACTTCTATCATCACCTTTATCTATCAGCTGAGGAATAAAGGATTGCCTGTTAAACCAAAAGGTCACTCCACCAGAGCATTAGCCACTTCCGTTGCTTTTCAGGCTAGGTTGCCCATGTAATCTATTTGTGCAGCAGCCATGTGGGCAAACCCTCATACTTTCATCTCGCATTATAAGTTGGACGTGGTTTCCAGGAGCAGAGCTGATTTTGGTTCCACTGTTCTGAAGAGTCTGTTCCACTGAGCCACCCAGCATATTAGGTGCTAGGGACGTTGTCCCAACCAGCAAGAATGAAGGCAAGATAGACAACTTAACATAAAGAAGTTATGTACCTACCATAACGTTCCATGTTAGTTGTCTCCTCTTGCCTTCTTTCTTGTGTCCCACCCTCCATCCCCCTATCCTACTAGACCGAGAAGAGTTTCTCTATGGATTTGCACTGGCTGAGCCTTCTCTGGCTATCCCACTCTACCTAGTAGTCTCTATAGTTGGGCTTATGTATGATAGGATAGGATTCCTTCATTATTTTGTCTGCTGTTAGTCTTACCAAACGAGATCTGGGTATCTAGCACCAGGCATCATGGGATATGGGGAGGCCTCGAGCCAGTATGTAGCTCTCGAGCTTTAGAAGATGGCTGAGTCGGAGCCGAGGGTCGGCTCCAAACCCAACCAGCAAGAAAGAAGGCGAGAGGAGACAACTAACATGGAACGTTATGGTAGGTACATAACTTCTTTTTTTCTGAGGTTCAAGGTGAGGAGGACTCCCCATTATCTGTTTACCTGCTTGCCCTTTTGATTGGCTGCTGCATCTAGAATTTTTCTAAAATGTCTGGCTCCTGTAATTGGCATTTGCAGAACAGGTGGCATTGACATTTACTCCTACCTGGACAATTGCCTCTTTCAGACTCTTCTGTGCCATGAGGAGTTGGAGAGTGCACTGCATTTCGTTCCGGATTGCTGAGTATTTCCTACAGCATCCGCCAGTCAAACCTGATCCCTTTCAAGAAAATGCAACTCCTTGCAACTCTACTAGATTTCAGCAACCGAGAGGGCCTGCTGCCTTCCTCTAAATAAAGTAAAATCTCTGTCTTTGTATTTCCATCAGATGATGCTGTAAACAAGGGATACAACTGGAGAATTCGAAGGACACTATAATTCATGGCCTCCAAAGTTCTGGTAGTTTTTTTGGCCAAACCATGCATCAGAACTTTAGTATCTAAGAAGCACCTGGAAGAATGTGCACAGCTGCAGGAGGAGATGACCCCTTTTTTACCCCGGATTTTCAAAGAGCTGGCATGGTGGCCCAACATGATCGGCTAGAGCAAAGAAGTGCCTTTCAAACAGGAATCCAGCTATCGGAAACTACTTCAGACCTAGCTTGTGGAGCTCACTGTGGAGACCTCAAGTTGCAAGGAGTCTGGGCTGCAGCTGAAGGGATGAAATGCATAAATGTAAAGGAGACTATCCATTCAGACACTCAGTACCTTCAGGCCTGTCTGGCAAAGGGGGTTTCTTAGGTGACAGCAGGCAGAACTACATAGTACATCCACAATCAAGGGTAGGTTATTTCTTACCCTTTGTGTAGGCTGGTCAAGATTGTGGTTGATGTCCCAGTAGTTAGGGCCACTGCCACTGCAACTGCAGTCTGCTTGAGCATCTACTGTTGTCAGGTGTTCTCACCCAACTGAACTTTCATGCATCGTTGACTCTGTTATTCAGTTGTATGCGCTTAGGATGTAGTTTATTGTTACTGTGTTCTGAGTTCTTTGTACGTTGTCTCATATGTAACTTAAGTCTTTTGTAAAATGCTAGTTAATACTTAATAATGATGTGGCCTTTCCTTTCTTCCCCAGCTGTTTGGAGATTGGGAAGCTCAGTTTCGACGAATAATGAAAATGCTTGCAGGAGGAGGGCTGACAATCACAGGGTCACACACCTTGTGTGGAGATTACCTGTACAGTGGACATACAGTCATGTTAACACTTACGTATCTTTTTATTAAGGAGTGTAAGTTTACATTAATTAAACTTTTGAAAGTATGGAGTATTTGTTGAAATTTTAAAGAAAGGAACACAAACTTTCAAAGTTTGTTGTGGTCAAATATTCACTTTAAACAGCTGAAGGTTAGGTGTGCCTCCCATTAGTAAACTAATGTGCATAACAATGTTATGTGAACAGGTAATATCCAGTATTCAAGTGCTTCTATTGATTTTTTAGTGTAATGAGAATTATTTGCCTTAACTTGAATGCCTCTGCTGTGCTTATTGGCTTTTCTTGTCCTGCTGTATTGCTCCTTGTCTTTGAACCAGTTTTATGTCAATCTTTTGCAAATGCTAGTACATCCTTCAAATCAGCACGACATCTGTAATCATTCATGTGCTGACTGGTATGAAACTGTTGTCTGCTAATAGTGCATATTTGCTTACCTTGAAGCAGGTTTTAGAATATTCCAGCTTTTCAGTCACTTGGCAGAATTTAAAATTCCCATTTGTTGTCAGTCACATTCGTACATGGTCCCTCAACAACAGGTACAAATATGACTCTGTCATTGTACATGTGGGTGTGAATGACCTGAGACGTACCTCCCTGGACTGCATGAAAAGAGACCTGGAGGAGCTCTCGGATTATGTAGCCCAGTCAGGTATGACCCTATCCCTGAGCAACATCCTACCATCACCCAGAATGATACCCCACAGTACAAGCAGAAAAATGATTGATTTCAACAATTGGCTAAGTTTCTGGTGTCATTTTTAGGGGATCCAATATCTGTCTGCCTGGGATGATATGATTGATAGACCTCAATGCTTTGCCAGAGATGGCCTGCATCTGTCACCCCTGGGCTTCCAGATACTGGCCAAGGATTTTGCCACCCCTATAGTGCCTTTTTTAGGCGGTGTTCCAAAGACCAAATTACCACCATAACAGCTACAAACAAATGCAATCTGAGGGTCATGCTACTCAACGCTAGAAGTCTAAATCTCAAAATGCACTCACTCGAAGCACTGCTTAAAATGGAGAACATCGACATTTGTGCTGTAACAGAGACCCAGTTCAAGGCAGCAGAGTGCACCCTTGCACTACTAGGCTATAACTCATTCCACACCTTTCGGCCCCAGAACTTGGACCGAAGCTCCAAAGGCGGTGGTGTTTCCGTATTCATAAAGGGTGTGCACACCTCCAGACTGGTAGCCCACCGTAATGCATCAGAGATACCCAATGTTAGCTGCACCTGAAGTAAGACAGCAGTTTAGGTCGTTGCATGCCATAGGTCACCAACCTTGTTCCAAGACTCACACTCCACGTTCCTAAGCACCCTGGAGAATATTAGGGTCCAACCTAACACACTCATACTGGGCAACTTCAGCTGTCCCTCCATTAACTGGGAAAACTACTCCAGTACCAATACACTTGCTCAACATTTCCTGGAATTCATTAATTCCAATGCCCTGGACCAGCTCATTCTTACCCCCACTAGAGGTAGCCACATCCTTGATCTGGTCATTACTAACACGGGCGACCGTTGCTCTACACCAGTAGTCAAGTCCTCCCTGGTTAGATCCGACCATGAACTATCACCTTGGAAATCCACATCCCTCCCACACCCCACCCTTCCGCAAAGGTAATCATCATGAAAAACTTCTCCAAAGGTAACTTTAGGCTCCTAAAAACAGAGGTGGCTAACTTCACGGCACCCATGCAAATGGAGAATAGTTGCATGACCACCAAATCATACACCAGTGCACTGTACAAACATGTACACAAATGCATAGATCTCGCCATACCCAATAGAACCAAGACACTCTCCTCTCAGAAAAGGAAGCCAATCTAGTAGTCCCCTGCCATAAACAAACTCTACAACAGAAGGAGGAAACTGGTATGAAATAAGGTGAAATCCCAAGACTGGGAAAACTCCCTTATCAGCCTCAACAAAAAGTTGAGATCCTTAGATATGAAAACAGAATTGCAGCAGATAGAAAAGACAACCACAAGGCCATCTATAGTTATGTAAAGAATTTCTACGTCAGTACCCAGATTTGCTGTGAGCTGCTGCACAATGGTGCCTCCTGTACCGATCCAACCGATATTGCCTATATACTGGTCGACAGATTCAGTGCCAACTTTACCCCAAAGGACCAGTCACAATACCAGTAGATTCCCAGGCACCCAGTATTACTGCTGTACAGGTTAAAACAGCACTGTCCAAGCCCAAGAGTACAGCTTCTCTGGAACCTGACAGTGTTACTGGCTGTGTTCTACATGAACTGCAGAGTGAACTGGCATCTCACCTGTGTGCCCTGTTCAATCACAGCCTCACCTCAGGCTTTGTCCCTACTGAATGGCACACTGCTTCAGTCATCCCTGTCTACAAAGGAGGAGCGACTACAGACCCTGGGAACTATCGCCCCATTAGCCTGATGAGTCTGATATGCAAAGCTATGGAATGCATCATCATGGACCTAATAAACAAGGATATAAGGAATCTCCAAACTCTGGATCCCACACAGTTTGGTTTTGTGAAGGGTAGATCATGCCTGCTCAACTTGGTCGACTTCTTTGAGTCTGTCACCAGAACTGTGGATGAAGGCAAGGTGGTTCATACAGCCTACCTTGGTCTGGCCAAGGCCTTTGAATACCATTCCTCACTCAGGAATCATAGAAAAACTCACTAAGCTAGGAATCGACCCCTGTATCACTAGGTGGGTTGCAAACTGGCTCACAGATAGAACCCACAGTGTGAAAGTAGCTGACTCCAAGTCAGACTGCTGACTAGTCCCGAGTGGAGTCCCACAGCGTTCTGTCCTGAGTCCTCTCCTGTTTGGTATCTACTTCTCTGAAGTCCAGGCCAACACAAAGGGACTTTGGCTGACAAAGTTCACAGACTATTGCAAGTTGGGAGCTATTATTAACTCCCCAAGTGATGTTGACATCCTACAGAATGGCCTCACTGAGACAAACGACTGGTGTCAGAACCATGGCCTTAAGCTCAATGCCAAAAAATGTGTGGTCATCCCCTTTGGGAAAAACCCGGTTCCCATGAATTACCACATCGTTGGTAGTCCACTGAACACAGAAGGCGTTATAAGAGATCTGGGAACACAGGTTGACAGCAACCTCTCTTTTGATCACCACATTGTCACTGTGGTCAGAAAGTCCTATGTGGCACATCTTATTATTAAGGGTTTTACATCCAGGAAGAAAGAGGCCGTTGTCTCCCTCTACTCTTCCCTCATTAAGCTAGTCGAGTACAATGCCCCATTTGGCATGTACCTCACTAGACACCTGCAACAACTGGAGAGGCTGCAAAAGTACCTCACAAGGAGAATCCTAGGCCTTGAACACTTGCCCTTTATGGACAGACACAAAAAACTCCAGATATTCTTTGTTTCATATCGCCTACTTAGAGGCGATCTCTGCTTGACTTACCAAGCCATGTCTGACCCAGCCCTGTTAGAAATGCTACATCTAAAGAAATCCCAATCCCTCCACACTACATTCTCCAGAGACCTCAATCTCATTACCACAATCAACAGAACATACTGGAGGGACAGGTTCATAACCCAGAGACTGCCCATGCTGTGGAATAGACTTCCTATGCATGTGAAACGGAGCACATCGCTGACTCTCTTCAAGAAAAATCTTGATGACTGGATAGGAAGTAGAAAATTTACCCCAGGGATAACTCCAGTGGCTCCACTCGACAGAGGCACTGGGAACTAAGGTCGGGTGACACGATGCCAGGGAAATCCTATGGCTAGGCTTGTAAAGGCCCCAGGACCATTAGCCTAGTACACACTTATGAAACCTGTGTGCGTGCATGTGTGTGTGTGTGTGTGTGTATGTATATATATATATATATATATATATATATAATCTCTCATGAGAAATCTTTGGATTGCATGTTTTATCAGATCATCTTTTTTAAGCATTGTTGGCGCCATTTTCCTTTTTAGAGTTGGCCTTTTTTTTTTTTTTAATTTCTTCACAGTTTACTTTATGTATTTTGTGTTGTTTCTCACTGTTATCCTCATGGAGCCATGCAGAAAAGTGGGATTACCACTTAGAATTTTCCTTTCTGTACTCCTGTTTTGATCTGGTATCTCATCTGTTGGTTTATATACGTGTCTTAGTCATTTGATGTGAATGGCTTTTAACTGTCTTGTATCAAGTTCACAGACTGACTAAATGTTCACAAGCACCTTTATGCTTGACTCATAGTGCTTGCACACCTGCATTTATTGACCTGGTGTGCATGTGCACTATACTGATTGTGCAGAGAACCACTGTAGTTGCGGAATCAATACAGAATGTGCAACAGGCAAGAGCACACGCTAACAGAATGTATGCACAGCCTCAAGCCCCCATGCAGGCCCGGAGTGGGGAATTCTCCTTTTACTGCACCACTGATATAGGCTTAGTGAGGTTGCACAGCCCCAGAGATGGCTGCTTTACTTTAGTTCATTTAAAAGCTAATGTTGCAATGATCTCTGAATTTCTAAAGCCTTCTTGTGGGAATGTTTAAACAGCCTTTGTGGGTGAGGTTAAGGAATTTGCTCTCCCTTCATAAGCTGAGTGAGATGTACTTTTTAATATGTCTGTTTTTTACTATACAGAGGGGGTGTGTACAATATTTCATGCACCCTGCGCAACTCAAAAGAATTACTAATTTCATACCCATCATGTCTTGTTGCTTGAGTACTCTGAAGCTTGAAACCTTGAGGGACACTGTAATAATAAAACTTAAAAGTTTGGCTTATACCTACATTATTAGTGTGCTCTCCAAATTGCAAAATCACTGGCTTCTGTATTTCTTTCTGTGTGCTAGTGAGTCTTGCTGAGGGGCTGGCACTGTGACAGCATAAGTGTAAGACTCCCTTAAGTACATCACAGTGTTTGCGTGTCCTGTTCAGATGATGTTCTTCGTCTTCCATTGCTGCAGTCCTGACTATTGGTATGTATGTCCCAGTCGGCTGCCATACCAGAGAGTAGGCAGGCTTGTCAGAAGGCGCATGGACTGGCGCCCAGTAGTCAGGGGGGTACACGCGCATGACGAAACAGAGTTGGCTAAGTACCCCGGGGAACATTTTTTTTTTTTTCTTGCCTCAGTATTTACGGATGTCAGAAAAAGTGAATAACTGTATTTAAACAGATACCTCATAGGGATTATCATACCTTGTGTATACCTTGTTTGCGTTGTTGGTTGCTTGGCTTGTGCTAGGTTTAAAGCGCGCGACTACTAAGAGGAGTGAGGTTAGACCAGGAGTGTTTGTGGGAAGCGCAATTTATAATGCCGCCGGGGATGCCTCCGACCCCCGCCTCCAAGAAGCGCAAGGATAAAACAGTGAAGCCTAGGGTTGAGGAGTTCTTTAGAAACTCAGTGGGCGGAGGTTTTGCCAGGAGTTTCCATAGAGTCCCAGGCAGAAACTTTACTCTTACAGGATGTGCCTAGGCTGAGGGGCTTCTCAGGTGACTGTTCTTCCCTCTCTTCCCAAGGTAGTTAGGGCCTCTCCTTCTGTTGCCAAAGAGGTAGGCCTACTTCAGCTTCAGTGGGGCTTCTCCTAGCATTTGGGTTCTGTTCTAAGAAACATATGCTTAAAATGGCAGAAGATTTGATTACTATGATTAGGAGTTTGATAGTTTTGAACAGTGTTCGAATCTTCTGTGGAAGATATGCAGGAGTATCCTACTTATTCTGATTCTGATGTGGATGATTCCACCCTTTCTCATTTTCAGAGACTTTGCATTCCATGAGGAGCACTTTAAATGGGAAGGCCAGGATTACTCTGACTCAGGAAAAGGCTTAGGGAGTTCTTGTTTTACCCCAGCATAGGCCTTTAGCTATTCCTCCTGTGTTGAATGTGGTGGAAGATGTTTTGAACCCTGACTCTTTGCCTCCTGCTCCTGTTAAGCCTGATAGGTATTATAGGGTGCGCTCATAAATATTTGTTTAAGGGTGTAAAGGCTTCTGTGGTTAAAAATCCTGTTCCCACTGATAAAGAGGCCAGGGCTTTGGATAGGTGGGGAAGGAAAGTGTATACTTCTTCCACTCTAGCCATGAGAACTTTGAATTGTCAGTTTCACATGCTAAAATATCAGAATTATCTCCTTTCACAATTGAAATCTAAGGTGGATGCTTTGGCGGAAGGTATTGAGTGTAAAGAGTTGCTGGATTTGGTTCATGTGTCTGAACAAGTGGGTAAGCATTCTTTGCAATGTGGTTTTGATGCTGTACAGGCCTCCTGGCTGCTACTAGTTCTGTTCTTCGGCATGCCTGGTTGAAGGATCAGAATTTAGCTGAGCATGTTAAGACAAGGATTTTGGATGCTCCTTTACAGTCTGATGTGTTGTTTGGTTCGCCTGTGGAAGCAGTTTTAAAGAAAATGGAGGACAAAGCTAAGTCTATGCAAACTGTTAAAGATTTTTTGCAGGTGCAGCCACCGAAGTTTAGTAGAAATTGGCCTGCTAAGGGGTGGACATATCCTGCTTATGATTCTCAATCTAGGGGTAGGTCTAGACGTGGTAGGGGCAGGGCTCAAGGTTCTTTTAGGCCTAGAACAGGGAGTTCACTTGCTCAGACTTCTGGTGAGGGCAGGGGTCAGTCCGTAAACAGACCCAATGACCTGTCTTTTCAGCTGCCAGCAGATTCACGTTTGGCAGCTCCTTTGGGAGGAAGACTGTCTCTTTTCAAAGAAAACTGGGATTTAATTACTCAAGACAAATGGGTGTTGGATATCATTCACCACGGTTACAGATTTTATTTCCATACAATGCCCCTTTCAAAGGCATGCCAGACGTTCCTCCTCAACAAAGAAAAGAGGCTCACAAGCAAGTTTTACAGTTACTTCACATAGGGCCATCCAGCCAGTCCCTGTATCAGTTTTATTCTCGCCTGTTCCTTGTACCAAAGAAGGGAACACGTGGAGACCAATTTTGGATTTATCTATCCTCAACACTTATCTGGACATTCCCAAGTTCAAGATGTTGGCGTTACAACAGCTTTTGCCTCTGCTGGGCAAAAATCACTGGATGGGAACTTTAGTTCTCAAAGGAGCTGACCTTCATGTGCCTATAAGGCTAAGTTGCAGGAAATATCAGGTTTCAACTGGAAATTCTCATTATCAGTTCTCTGCATTGCCCTTTGGCTTGTCTACTGCGCCCAGAGTGTTCACAAAGGTACTGGCTCCAGTGATAGCTTACTTCAGGCTGCAAGGAATTCAAATCTATCCTTACTTGGGCGACTGCCTGATTCTGGCTCAAGAAAGGAAGTTCTTCTACAGCACCTGGAATATGTTATCGCAGTGCTAAGATGCCTAGGGTATTCTGTGAACGAAATAAAGTCCAGTCTAGTACCCTCTCAAGACATGTGCTTTCTGGGTGTGAGACTGAATACAGCAGCCCAGATGGCGGACAAACAAAAGAGTCTGTCACTTTACTTCCATCAACTATCTCATCAGTCCGTGCTGACTGCAAGGACAGTCCTTCAAGCATTAGGGTTCATGGCATCTTGTATTCTGGTGCTTCCCAATGCCAAACTGCATATGAGGAAGTTACAATGGTATCTCAAAATGTATGGACACAGCACTGCCAGGATTTGGACACTGTCATTCAAATAATACCTTGCCTTCAAAAGAATTCTTGTGGTGGGCTCAGGAATGTCACCTAAACAAGGGACTCTCTGTGACCCGGCCAGAGGCAAGTCAGATCTTGACGACAGATGCCTCGGACATTGCTTGGGAGCTCATCTAAATGGAAAGTGGATACAAGACAAGTGGCCTGCCAGACTACAGCATCTACATATCAACATGAAAGAGATGTTAGCAGTCCAGTTTGCATTAATGGCTTTCAAGGAGTTACTTCTTCCAGGGCAGGTGTTGATTCTAACAGACAACACAACTGTCATGTGGTACATCAACAAAACACATTCTTATCCTCTATGCAGGCAAGCAATGATTTTATGGGAGACTGCGCTAAGCCTGCAACTAACTCTTCAGGCAAGGTTTCTGCCAGGAGCACAGAACTCCTTAGCAGATGTGTTAAGCAGACAAATCATGGATCCCCAGTGGAAACTGGATCTTCATGTATTTCAGAAACTGACAGTGTCATGGGGAACTCCAGACATAGATCTGTTCGCTTCTCCACTAAACCACCAGCTGCCAAAGTATTGCACAAAGGGGTTTCATTGGAAAGTGGATGCTCTGTCTTTCAGTTGGAAAAACCTTCATGTGTATGCCTTTCCACCTCTACCTCTTCTTCCAAAGGTACTGTTAAAGGTCAGACAAGACAGGCCAAGGATGATTTTGATAGCTCCAGATTGGCCTCGGCAACACTGGTACCCTCTACTGCGGAGTCTGGTAAAGAAGCCTCCATGGCCTTTACCTCTGATTCCTCATCTGTTATCTCAGAAGGATGGTCATCTGCTCAATGTCAAGCTACACTCTCTTCATCTAACAGCTTGGCATATTCTGTGTTGAAACACAGCAGGTCTCAACTTCCTCAACAAGTTTTAAATGTGATTATGGAAGCTAGAAGACCTAGTACAAGGAAAGTGTATGCAGAAAAATGGAAGAGATTTTTATTTTGGAGTACAGCAAGGCATTTGGAGATTTCTGAGCCTAATTTGAGTGTGGCTCTTCAATATCTTACTGAGTTGTTGGACAAAGGTTTGTCCTTCTCTTCCATAAAGATTCATGCTGCAGCAATTTCAGCTCACTATGATTGTGACCCACCTTTGTTTCGCATCCTTTGTTCAAGCAGTTTCTTAGAGGGCAAAGAATATAAGACCCCACGTAGAGCTCCTACTCCTGCTTGGGATCTCAATTTTGTGTTGGAAAAACTTACTCTACAACCTTGAGCCTGCAGCTACTGCTGAATTGAAATACTTGTCATGGAAGACTGCTTTTCTGCTGGCTATTACTTCTGCAAGAAGGGTGTCTGAGTTGCAGGCCCTTATGGCAGTAGAGCCCTTTTGATTTTCCATAAGGATAGGGTATCATTACGTACTAATCCTTCTTTTATGCCTAAGGTGGTTTCTAGTGTGGCTTTAAACCAAACTATTCATTTGCGCAGAACCTCAAAATAAAGGGAAAAGATTTTGCACACTTTAGATGTACACAGGCAATTGCGTTATTATTTAAGCAGGACTAAAGATTTTAGGCAGTCTCAGCAGTTGTTTGTTTCTTTTGCTTTGAGTTCTCAGGGCAAGCCTGTGTCAAAACAAACTATTTCTAGGTGGATTGGCTTTTGCATTGCATTTTGTTATTCCCATCATGGCAAGGAGATTCCAGCTGGGATTAGGCCTCATTCCACTAGGGCTACTGCCACTTCAACAGCATTTCTAAGGGGGGTGGCAACTAAGGATATTTTGGAAGCAGCTACTTGGAGTTCAGTGCATACTTTCTCTAAGCATTATCACCTTCCTATCTACTCTAAGTCTAGGGCTGGTTTTGCCACAGCTGTTTTGCAAGGCATGTTGTCAGCTCCTACTTCTTTATAATTTGCCAGCCTCCCTTACCTCTGCTTTGGGATTCTACCCAATAGTCAGGACTGCAGCAATGGAAGACGAAGAACATAGTACAGTTTTGTACCTACCATAAATGTAGATGTTCGAGGATTCCATTGCTGCAGTCCAATTCCCCTCTGTATTTAGGGGTGGTTGTGTAGGTGAGTTTACATGCTTATATATATTTTTGTATATATTGTTGTATATATTGTACATGTTTTTGGTGCAGGTTTTTTGGGACTTGTCTTTTTAGGATCTTCTGACATCTGGGGCAAGAAAAGACTGAGGATATGACGTCGGTCATGCCCATTAGTACCCTGACGCAGTCTAGTCTCTAATGACGACGCCAGCCTTATACTCTGGTATTCGGACTATACCCAATAGTCAGGACTGCAGCAATGGAATCCTCGAACATCTACATTTATGGTAGGTACAAAACTGTACTTTTTGTTGCAGTAGCCCTGACTACTGGAACTTGTTGCCGCAGAGTCATGGACTTTCTAGTCTACCCTTCAGAGTCTCAGAACCCTCCTGCCTTGAGGCATGACAGACCCCCCCCCCCTTCTGGGGCATCAGGACAGTCCAAGTATAACATTTATCTGTCATAGTAGATCTTTCTTGCCCAGGGAATCGGAGCATGACCTTAAGCATGACCATACTAGAAGTGAATCTGTTTACCTACTTGTTGCAATCAGCTGCACTTTCTTCTGTCTTGTGTAGTAGTGCTACTCAGGAGATTAGATGTCTTTTCACTCCTGTCGTGAATGCATCATGTGAAGAGCAGCCAAGACAGGGATAGCCACCCAGCATTGTGAACTTTGACTGTAGATGATTCACTGTTGAAATGACACCCCCGACAAAGTGGAATAATAGAGTTTGTGGATGGATGGACTTAAAAGTTGCACCATAGCTTCCTTCCATTTCCTTTATATAGAAAGCACTTATCAAAATAAATCAAGGCAGTATCAGTTTTTTTTTTTTTTTTTTTAACCTCCGCTCTGTTTTTTTGTCCAGGATACCCATTAGAGGGTCAGTATATCACAAAATCAAAACATTTGAGTTATACACCTACCGCCTAACAAAATTTATTGGCATCTACTTCCAGACCAGAAGCAGTAGTATTCTTACTGTGAGGTTTGGACACAGGTCTCTCATTGGATAGTTATGATGGTAAGCTTGAAACCCTTTTATGTAACCTAAATGGCTACCTGTTTGCTTCATGCATTCTCACTGTTTAGAATGTAGCATTCTTTCTAACTTTATCACAAGTGAATTGTTGCTTTTCATTTCTAGCTTGTCTTTTTCATTGACTTCTTTTGTTTCTTTGTCTTTATGGTTACCTTGGTCTTTTATTTTAAATTGGTTGAGTTGATTAACAAGTGTAAATGTGGATGCATATGGACCTAAAGGGTTTCATTTTCTTTCCCTTTTTGGGTCATGAAAGCAGTGTCGGTAATTGTAAACACTGTCAAAAAATGAAGATCCTATTGAGTTAAGCCAAAAAGGCTTTGGATTAATTTCTTACTAAAAAGTGTACAAGGTCACTAGAGAAAAGTAGAAATGATGAAAATGGAAAAAGTATGAAGTTGATCTAAGGTAGATGAGAATCCCCCAAAACAAAAGTATGATCTCCAGTGAATTCTGGCTGGAACTTTACTTTTGCACTTTTCTGCCATCTCCCAGTGAAAGAGACTTGGTCTGATGTCTTTCTATTCTAGTGTTGTAGTATTCTTCACATAAGGGATTCCCTGCCTTGGGTGGGACAACATCCGGCCAGTATACCAAAGTCTTTTACTACATAAGGTACACTGTATGTCGCTCGTTTCTGCCTCACTTTCGTGGTGCATAAAAGCGACATGCGGACATACCATCCTCAAAACTTCTCTGCAGCCATTCTGAACACCACCTTTGATCGTCTGTCTGCTCCCCTAAATCGTTTGCTGGTTTATCAATCCATTCAGATAAGTGCCCCGTTGGGATTTTCTTACTTACTGCTGTTTTTTACTGTGGGTTTTTTTCATGTCATCCAGAAAAGGCAAGTGCCAGTTTGGGAGACAAGTTTGAGATAGTCACGATCCGTGCATATTTTGCTTAGGGCCTACTTGCGACCACAGAACTTGCAATGTCTGTCAGGCCTTTGGTACTTCTAGTTCTGACATTGAGTTTTCACAGAAGAGAAAGGCAAAAAAACAAGGTCGGGCTCTTCCACTGTACCTCCTACATCAGACTTGTCTATGATACATCAGACTTATCTATGATAAAAGCCCAGAGGTTTGCCCGGTTCTGGGGTCTTATTATTCAGCTGGGACCGCTTCGAAAGCTGTCATAGATACAGTTACAGGCACGTCTTCTGAGGCATTGTAGACTTTGTTTCAAATTGTCATGGGAACCAAGACTTATAATAACTGAAGGGCCTGGGGGGTCCTGAAATTCTGGTGAGGGAGGAAGTTTTGACAACAGTAGTAGAATGTAGGCCAACGTCTGGTCCTTTTACTTTTCGTAAGGTTTATAAGATCATAGGAGATTACTAGGCTATCGACCTGGAGGTCATTTTAAGCCTAGCCATTTCAACCCATTGTAATACCATAGAGGTACTAGTCGGTACCCAAGATTGCATTTAGTGATGACTGCTCATGTCTAGGAGGGTTGTGGGCGCTATTCTGGTAAGAATTTGCAGTGCCCCATCCCTCATCCAAGTTCCTCTTTAACAGTGTCATAGAGGTGCGCTGTTTCACATGAATTGGTAGCCTGTTCCAAAGATGTGACAGTCGCTGGGAGATGAATCTGTCCCCCCCCAGCATTACCTAATTAAGTTGCAGGCCATATTTAAGTCCCTGGAATGGGTAGCCCTAAACCCATTTGATTTATGGATATGCAGTAAGTTCATTAGGTTTGGGCCTTGGGTTGCTGTGTAGGCCATGCATAAGTCTCCCCTAAGAACTCTATAAGATATGGAGTATAGTGACAGGGATTTTAGTCGGTCCATGTAAGGCACGTGCAGGAGGCTCTTGATCTTCTTTGTTAGAAACCTGAGGGTCTGTCTAATTGCTGTGTTTAGTACTGTACATACCGAATGAGGTGTTATACTCAGTTATGGGCCAGATAAGTGCCCAGTGTAAGGGGGTTATAACTTTGTTTGCTCTCAAGGTGATGTCTTTACTAATTAATTGAGCTGTGTGGAAAGCTTTTCTTACATTAGACACATGGTCGGAGTTAAGGTCACAGTCAACCTGTGATCCCATGTCCCATACAACTTTATGGGTACCTAGGGTATTGTTACTGATTAGATAGTGTGAAGGGACATAGTTTGTGCCAAAGGAAATGATGCATTTCTTTGCATTCAGTTTGAGACTGTGACTAATACAGCAGTCATTGGTCTGTGTGAGACCATCCTGGAGTATACTGGCATAATTTGGGGATTCAATGATTGTACTAGTTTGCAGCTGTCTGCAAACCTGGTCAGCCACAACTCTTTAGTTTTGACATGAACTTCTGAGAAGTATAAAAAAAGTAAGAAACAAAGCATGTTTCTTCTCACAGGGACCCTCAAAGTGAGTGGCAGAGTTTCACCCAGGGCTTATTTAATTCCCTTACGGCTCTCAAGCCTCCTTCAGGGGTCTCTGATGTTCATCGTGCATACAGCTGCAGTCATAACAGATGGGTTCTCCTGCCGTCAGGCGGGTCCTCGGTCGGCCGAATTCCAAAGTCTAGGTCCGGCGTCGGTTGTCGCCGCTTCTTCCCTGACGTCAGTGCGACAGGGGTATAAAGGAACCAGCCGACGCCATTTTCTCCAGTCTTTCTTGCCGCGCGGTGCCCGAAGCAGAAGCAGTTCGCAAGTGCCGGTCGGCCAGCTCCTGAGATTACGAAAATTTGGAAACCAAAGTCTTCTTGAAAGCTAAGTACCCCGTTGGGGAAACTTTTCTTGCCTCAGGCCGATGTCAGACAAAGTTAATAATTGTATTTCTTGTGGGAAGCAAATACCGCATAAGGATTTCCATTCCCTCTGTATACCTTGTTTAGGCCCAGACCACGACGTCTCGGTCTGTTGCTTTGGTGCTACATTCAACAAACGCACCATTAAGCGTCGGGAGAAGTTCGCCCAGCATTATTTTGGGAAAGCATTTAACTATATTATGTCGTCGGATACTCCGACTCCAGTTTTGTCTAAAAAACGCAAAGATAAGGACCGACACACGAGGTCCGTGGCCTCTACCGACACCACGCCAAAGCCGACTACACGTGGTCCGGTTCTCAGCGAGGCGCCTACGCAGCCCCTGACTACCGACGACACTTCTTTGGCGGTGTCTCCTGTGCCTGAGGTCGCAGGCTCCTCGGCCCACACCCTGACTACAGATACCGAAGCCACTCTTGGCGTTGAAACTCAGAATGTGGACAGGTCCACCTCCACTCAAGGTGTCTTCAGAACTTCCTCTTCTTTCTCCATCAAGGCTTTCACTAAGTCTAAAGCAGCCTTGCACTCTGAGACAAGCTACACAGGGCTCATCTCCAGGCCCCATGCCTAAGAAACAGATGCTTAAAATGGCTGAGGATTTAATTACCCTAATCAGAGGTTCTCAGCCCCCACCGGACAAAAGGCCCAGAGTGGAGGAAGATTCCCCCTCCTCTGATCAGGGCTCCATTATTTCAGAGCACTCTGATGATCAGGAACATTCAGACTCTGATGCGGAGGAGTCTGTATACCCCCGTGAGGATTACTCATTTGGGGAAACTTTGCATACCTTAAGGGAACACTTCCACTGGGAAGGCCAAGATTATTCAGATTCCAAGAAAAGGCTTAGGGAATTTCTCTTGCTACCTCAACACAGGCCTCTGGCTATACCTCCTGTCTTGGACATCCTAGATGATGTTTACTCGGAGGCCTGCCTTAACCCGGACTCTCTACCTCCAGCTCCAGTTAAGCCTGACAGGTACTACAGGGTTCATGACTCACACCAATTTCCATACAAAAGCCATGCTGCTGACCCAGAAACCATCTCACAGGGCCCCAAGGGAGTTAAAGCCTCCACTGCTAAAAATCCATTACCTTCCGAGAGAGACTCCAGATCCTTAGAAAGGTGGGGGAAAAAGGTATATACCTCGGCTACCTTAATCATGAGGGCCTTAAACTGTCAGTTCCATATGCTAAAATACCAACAGTTTTTGTTATCACAATTGAAAAGTAAAATGTCACAACCTGATCAACCAGACTTGGAGTTGCAGGATTTGATGCATAGTGCAGAACAAGTGGGTAAGCATACCTTACAATGTGGTTTTGATGCTCTAGAGGCCTCATGTAGAGCTGCTGTTACAGGATCAGTCATACGTAGGCATGCCTGGCTCAAGGAACAAGCCTTGCCTGATCATGTTAAAGCTAAATTACTGGACGCCCCTCTTCAAAAGGATGTACTATTTGGTGCTAATGCTGAGGAGGTATTAAGGAAAATGGAGGAAAAGGCTAAATCAATGCAAACTGTGAAAGATTTTCTACAGGTACAACCCCCACGTTTTAGTAGAAATTGGCCTTCCAAAACTGGTCCTTTCCTGCCACGGACAGACCCCAAAGAGGCAGATACAGGCACCCGAGGGGCAGAGGACAATCCCAAGGATCGTTTAGAGGCAGACAATGGCAAGCTCCTACACAAAGAGGTGGTGAGGATAACTCGCAATCTTTCAGAAAGCAAACCCAATGACTTTCCCTTTGCATGCCAAGCAAGTCTCAAATGGCAGCCCCTTAGGAGGAAAGCTGGCATTATTTTCAAAAAATTGGCATATTGTCACAAAGGACAAATGGATCCTGGGCATTATAAACAGAGGCTACAAATTCCATTTTCACACCCTTCCAAAATGAGAGGCATGCCAAACCTGCCACACAATCAAAGGGCAGAGGCACAAAGGCAAATTACAGATCTCATAAACATGAAAGCTATTCAAGAGGTACCTACACGAACAAGGTCAAGGTTTTTATTCCAGGCTATTTCTGGTACCACGGAAGGGAAAAGATTGGAGACCTATTTTGGACCTATCCATCCTAAACACATTTCTACTCGTACCAAAATTCAAGATGCTCACTCTACAGCAACTTCTTCCCATGCTGGGCAAGGAGTCTTGGCTGGTAACATTGGACTTCAAGGAGGCATACCTGCATGTCCCAATCAGACAAAATTGCAGAAGGTACCTCAGATTTCTTGCAGGTTCAACCCATTATCAATTCTCTGCATTGCCCTTTGGCTTATCTACTGCGCCCAGAGTATTCACGAAATGCCTGGCATCAATAATTGCCTACTGCAGACTTCAAGGGATACAAATATACCCCTATTTGGACGACTGCTTGATCCAAGCGGACAGCAAGCACATTCTTCTGAAACATCTGGCTTATGTAATAATGTTGTTGAACTCTCTGGGATACACAGTCAACAAAAAGAAATCAAGGCTAATACCCTCTCGGAAAATAATTTTCCTGGGTGCCAATTTGGACACAAACACCGAGATGGCCTACCTCATGCCAGAGAAGCAGGGGCAACTAATTCAATACTTCAGAGCACTAGCAAATTGCACCAGGCTGACTGCAAGGAAAATCCTGCAGGCTCTGGGATTCATGGCATCTTGCATCTTACTAATCCCATGTGCAAAGCTGCATATGAGGAAACTACAATGGTACCTGAAAAACATATGGTCTCAACGCAGCCACAGTTTGGAAACAATAATACCACTAATTCCATGTCTGCAAAAGGAATTTCTGTGGTGGGCTCAAGCATGTCAAACAAACACAGGTCTTCCATTCAGCAAGCCTCAAGCAAATCAAGTCATCACAACAGACGCCTCGGACTACGCCTGGAGGGCGCACATGACAGATCGGTGCATTCAGGGCAAATGGTCCCAAAAAGAAAAGCACCTTCACGTCAATCAAAAGGAAATGCTAGCAGTAATAAATGCTATAATAGCTTTCAAAGACCTTCTGCAACCAGGTCAACTATTGATAAGAACAGACAACACCACAGTTATGTGGTACATAAACAAACAGGGAGGAACACATTCTTACCCCCTATGCAGACTGGCCATGTCACTTTGGAACATGGCCATGGACTTACAAATGGAACTACAAGCACAGTACTTGCCAGGCAAGGGAAAACACGCTGGCAGACAACCTAAGCAGGAATATGACAGATCTACATGAATGGAAATTGCATCCAAAAGTTTTTACAGAAATAATCCAAGAATGGGAAAGGCCAGACATAGATCTCTTTGCCTCCCACAAAAATCACCAATTGACAAAATTCTTCTCAAGGATTTTCCATCCAAAGGCCTGGAGAGTGGACGCTCTCTCTTTCAGTTGGACATCAATGACAGTTTATGCCTTCCCACCTCTTCCTCTGCTGCCCAAAGTTCTATTGAAAACCAGAGCAGACAGACCAAAGATGATTCTCATTGCTCCGGACTGGCCAAGGCAACACTGGTACCCACTCCTGAGGAGCCTGACGCATTCCCCACTATGGACCCTGCCTCTAATGCCTCCTCTTCTGACTCAGCACAGCTTCAAAACTCTTCACAGCCAGCTAAAAACACTCGTTCTAGCCACATGGAAGATTCCTTAGCATCACAACAGGCCCTACTCTCCAAGGAAGTGCAGGATGTCATTTTGGAGGCCAGAAGGCCATCAACTAGAAATCTTACTCCGCAAAATGGAAACGGTTTTGTGTCTGGAATGAGAAAAAGAGCCAGGAGCCTGGAAAACTAAATTTACCTCAAATACTACAATATTTGGCTGAGCTGCTAAGCAGTGGACTTTCATTCTCCTCCATCAAAATCCATGCCTCAGCCATTTCTGCAGAATACAACACTGATCCACCTTTATTCTCTCACCCTCTTTTAAGACAGTTCCTCAGAGGGGCTAAGAATCTAAGACCTTCAAGGAAACAACCAATACCTGCTTGGGATCTTAATTTAATTCTGGAAAAACTGACCTTGCCTCCCTTTGAGCCAGCTGCCTCATCAGATTTGCATTATTTGTCCTGGAAAACAGCTTTCCTTCTGGCTATCACCTCAGTTCGTAGAGTTTCAGAACTACAGGCTCTCATGGCTGTCCAGCCTTTTATCATCTTCCATCAGGACAGAGTTTCCTTACGAACCAACCCGTCCTTTATGCCTAAAATGGTATCCAGGGTAGCTTTAAATCAGGCCATACATTTACCTACTTTTTATCCTAATCCTCAAAGGGGAGAGATTGCTACATTCCTTGGACATCCACAGACAACTGTGTTATTATTTGGACAGAACAAAGCCTTTCAGAAATCAGAACAGCTCTTTGTGTCCTATGCTGTAGGAGCTCAAGGAAAGCCAATTTCCAAATGGACAGACTCAAAATGGATATCCCACTGCGTACGCTTTTGCTATTCCTTTCATGGCAAAACTGTACCTACAGGCATTAGAACTCATTCCACCAGGGCACCCGACGACCGGCATGCATAAAAAACACAAGGATAAGGACAGGCAGCCTAGGAACAAGCCAGACTCCTCCGAGACCTCTGCTGGGCCTGTCGCTGGTTCTCCGGTTTTCAGTGAGGCGCCTATGCAGCCCCTGACGACCACAGAACTGGAACCCCAGACAGCTGCGGATTCTCAAGCGGAGTCTACTAGGCAGACGCAGCCATCTTCATTAGGCTCTTCCGACACCAGAGCAGAAGTAGACCCCGGTGCAGTGGAAACGCCTTTGGTTGCAGAAGGTGTCTTCAGACCGACTACACTCCCCATTAAATCTTATGTTAAGCTTAAAACTCCTTTAAAACCAAAGAAGACTGTACATCAGTCTACAGTTCAAGGCCCCATGCCTAAGAAACAGATGCTTAAGATGGCTGAAGATTTGATTACCCTAATCAGGGGTTCCCATCCCCCTCCTGATAAAAGACCAAGACAAGAGGAGGATTATGCTTCCTTTGACCAGGTTTCAATTTCCTCAGAATCTTCTGAGGAACAGGATTACACTTTTCCACCTTATGAAGACTCTGATGCTGAAGACTCTATTCTCTCAGCATCTCCCCCTGAAGACTACTCCTTTGGGGAAACTTTACATACCATGAGGGAACATTTCCACTGGGAAGGCCAGGACTACTCTGATTCTAAGAAAAAGCTCCGAGAGTTCCTTTTACTACCGCAGCACAGACCTCTTGCTATCCCTCCAGTTTTGGATATTGTGGATGATGTTTACTTGGAGTCTAGTGTAAATCCAGACTCTCTACCTACTTCTCCAGCCAAACCAGACAGATACTACAGAGTACCTGACTCACACAAATTCCTTTATAAAAGCCCTGTGGCTGAACCAGAAACAATTTCCCAGGGTCCTAAGGGAGCTAAAGCTTCTATGGCTAAAAATCCTGTGCCCTCTGAAAGGGATTCCAGAGCCCTAGATAGATAGGGAAAGAAAATATACACCTCAGCAACTCTGGCTATGAGAGCATTAAATTGTCAGTTTCACATGCTGAAATATCAGCAATTCCTAATGTCTCAATTAAAAAAAAAATGAGCACCCATACTGAACCGTCTGAATTCAAGGAAATGCAGGATCTGTTGCATGCAGCTGAACAGGTGGGCAAATGGATTTGATTCATTGGAAGCTTCCTATAGAGCAGCTGTTACTAGCTCTGTCATACGTAGACATGCTTGGTTAAAAGAACAAACCCTTCCTGATCATGTTAAAGCAAAATTATTGGATGCACCTTTACAGCAGGATGTATTTGGTGTCAAAGCAGAAGAGGTTTTAAAGAAAATGGAGAATAAGGCAAAGTCTATGCAGACGGTCATGGATTTTTTGCAGGTACAACCCCCTCGTTTCAGCAGAAATTGGCCGATGAAAAACTGGTCCTTTCCAGCTTCTGACAGATCACAGAGAGGCAAATACAGTCTCCCAAGGGGCAGAAGTCAGTCACAAGGCCCTTACAAACCTCGCCAATGGGGTACTGCTACACAGAAAGGAGGCGAAGACAGGCCCCAGGCTAGCAGAAGACAAACACAATGACTCAGTCCTCAAACTACCAAGCAAATCTCTCCTGGCAGCTCCCTTGGGAGAAAAATTAGCATTTTTTGCAGACAACTGGCACATCATCACAAAAGACAAATGGATTCTAGACATTCTCTCAAGGATACAGATTCCACTTTCATACCTTACCAAGGATAAAAGGAATGCCAAACCTGCCACCAAATCAATGGGCAGAGGCACAAAAACAAATTACAACTCTCATGGACATGAGTGCCATTCAAGAGGTACCTACACAGGAGCAAGGACAAGGATTTTACTCGAGACTCTTTCTAGTCCCAAGAAAGGACAAAGCATGGAGACCCATTCTGGATCTTTCAATTCTGAACACCTATCTGCAAGTACCAAAATTCAAGATGCTAACACTACAGCAGCTTCCCATGCTGGGCAAGAATGCTTGGCTAGTTACGTTGGACCTCAAGGAGGCGTACCTGCATGTCCCTATCAGACAGAATTGCAGAAAATACCTCCGCTTCATTGCAGGTTCAACGCATTATCAGTTCTCTGCACTGCCCTTTGGCTTATCTACTGTGCCCAGGGTCTTCACAAAATGCCTGGCACCAGTAATTGCATACTGCAGACAAAGAGGAATTCAGATATACCCATACCTGGACGACTGCCTTATTCAAGCAGAAAGCAAGGACATTCTTTTAAAGCATCTGGC